>NC_048444.1:28741714-29041714 GCF_004353265.1 Vitis riparia
TTTTTTTTTTTATAAAAAAAGAATCATTTATCCAAAATTTCTCCAAAATTTTAAAAATTTACTAAACATCTCATTTTTGTAAATATCAACCCTCTCAAAATCTCTTTCAAATGCTCTCAAAGCTTTTTTTTTTGGGATATATTTTATAATTACTCTAAAAAATAATTATATATATATATATATAAGACAAAAATATTGTAGATTTAAGAATAAATCAAAATTTTAATTTATCCAGTTGATTTCTTAAACAAAATTTTATTCAAATAAATTAAAAATAGTTTTAAAAATCAGTTTCTCAAATCATATTTTTTAGTTTTATTAAATATAAAAGAATTTTTTGTATAAGTCAAAATTGAGTTTTTACAAACTAATATTTTTTTGGCTTCTATATTAAGCTATTTTGAACATAAACATAGAAATTTTTATTAAGATTTAGAAAGAGCTTTCGACTTCGTAGAAGTTATTAGTCAGTTTTCACCCATTTGACGAATCTCAAACTGGTGTCTTCGTCCATTCTTGTTACGAACAAAACCAAAACAACTCTATTACTACTCCCCCAACTCCTCGAATCCTTCCGAATTCATCCAAGAGTTCATCCACCATTATCATCTTGCTTTTACCGATCATCTTCAACTGATCCACCAAGTGCTCTGCTTGACTGGTTTCTCCATGACAATAGAGAAAAAGAACTTCACAACTGATCCTATTTGGGCAATTTTCGATATTACTAGTCTGAAAACTAAACATTGACAATCAGCACTCTCCAGTAATATTTGATCAATTATAGCTCCCTCCAACATCCAGATTGCTAACAACCTTGCTTAGAAAAACAACCCCAAGAATCAGGACCAACTCCTCCTCTTGAACTTGCCATTGAAACAACATTTGTGACTTCTGCTTCTAGTTCCGATTCGCAGAGGCCCTCTAGTAAAGATGGAATATTTTGGACTTATTCGGCAAAAACCCATTATCCAACATCTCCTCCATAACTCTATGTTAAAGCCCATAGATGAATCCCTAAGCAGCACTCTCAACTAATATTCTATCAATTTTAGCCCCATCAACATCGATATTGCCAGCATTAACAACCTTGGTGAGAAAAACACCCCAACAATCAGCATCAACTCCTCCTCTTGAGCTTGCCATTGAAAGAACATTTGTAACTTCTCCTTCCAATGATTCGTAGAGTCCCACAAGCAAAATAGCATATGTTGCCTTATTCGGCAAACACCCGTTATCCAACATCTCCTCCATAACTCTAATTCCCTCCCTTGCATTACCGACTTTACAAAAGCCCTTAATCAACATGTTATAAGTAAAAGCATTAGGAACACACCCCTTCTCCACCATGTCGTCCCACAGCCCTTAAATTTCATAGCACGATTTTTAAGTGGGCCGTGCTGGCCCTGCACATTGGCCCATAATGGCCCGGTCAATATCGGGCTGTGCTGGGCCATTGGACACCTCTAATCATGGGTTCCACATCTCTCAATGTGATTTATTGGGGTTCAGAAAAAAAGGAGACTAATGTTTTTCCTCGAACACAGTAAGAAAAGAAGATTTTTATTTAATTAAAATTTTTATTGATAAAATCTCACAAAATACAATCCCATAGCTTAAGAATAAAAAGGGAAAAGGGGAAAAATTGGTCACCATTTTGGGTTTCTTTCTCCTTTGGTCTGAAAAGGAAGGTTGCCAAAAGATTTCAGTTGAGTAAAAAAACTCATGTCTACTATCTATTGTCGTTGGGGGTGTATCTATGTATCTCCATGACAAAACCTCAACAGTAGTCCTATGAAAAAAATAAAAAGGGAACAAACAGAACTGCAGCCTGAGCTCTAACATTAGAGTGCAATTCTATCAGAGAAAATAACCGAAAAATGAGGAAACAATTATCAGAAAATTTGTAGCACCTGGAACCAAGATGTAATAATTCTTTGTGGATGGATCCTCTTAAGAAGACGGGCAGCTTCTTGGAGTCTCTGATTGAATGAGTGTTGTCGGAATGTAATACTATGTTGAGAACTTAGACAGTAACAGGTGCCACACCTGGACTAGAGATGTTGATTTTAACCTGCACCAGATAAGGGAAAGAAACAAGAAATGAAGGATGAAGTCAAGGCACAGAGAAGTTGATATGCAGCTTCCAATTGGAAGTGAAACATAGAATCTGAAAAGATAGATGATCATCGGTTTGGATAGGTGGTCTAATGTACCAGTGCAGAATGGGAGAGGATTTCATTTCAGGACCTAAGGAGCCTGTCCTCCCTACCTGCAATTTGTACATGTACACAACTCGTGATCATTTTGGTGGGGTTGCTAGATATTCCAGACTAAAAATTTAGGGGCCAGATGATTTTGAGAATCTTACTGTTTGCTGTTTTTCAAAATCGAGATCAAACCTCTTCTATTAGTATAAACCAATCAATTCACAAAGCCTTGATCCCGACTAGTTTTGGGTCAGCTATATGAATTTAGTCTCCTGATCTGTCCTATATTTCTGGCAAGGAAACTAGCTATGTATGACAACATATTCTCCCTTTCCAATCTATTAAATCTTTATAATGATTTAACAGGTCGATCAGAGGGGTCTATAGAGGGAAAGAAGAGGTTACCTTAGCAGATTTGAAGAGTTCATCAAGCACCTCGGACAAGGTTGGATGTGCATGAACAGCAAACTTTATGTCCTGCAGGGTGCACGGGTTGTGAAAGATGATGAATGGAAGGAAAATAGCAACCATTATATTTTGAATGGTATGAGCCAAAACATAATGAATCATGCCATAGATGTAAAGAGGATTTGGTATTACTGTCTTGCAAATTGTATGGGCAAATGGAGGAAAAAAAAAAAACCTGTATACATGTCCCTAGAGCTATTGCATTGGATGCCTCGTGTATGAGGTCTGCAGCGTGTAGTCCAAAAATATGAACTCCAAGGATCTCTCCATTATCCCGTCTGTATATCAACTGCATAAAAACACTTTGTGTTTTTAACAGGTGAGAAAACTACTTACCACCTATTCCAGTAACAAAAGAAAAGAAGAAACTATCATGTACCAGAGAATAGAACAGGAATAAAAGGAGTTATATATACACCTTAGCAAGTCCCTCCCCTTCATTTTCGGCTAGGGCCTTTGTGTTAGCCTTAAAACTAGTCTTGGCAACACTTACTTCAAATCCCTCCTTTTCAGCTTTTTCCCTTGCTTGAGGCTGCAAAAAGTGGAGATCTCTCAGTCAATTTTTTTTTTTTTGGCTAAGCTTTTATTTCTGTGGTTGGATTTCAGATCACCATCATATTACTAATGCACCTGCAGCCATATATGGAACATTTTGTACCAAAACTACTTCCCTTGTGAAATAGCACTCTCCAAATAAACTAGTGGAGATACATCGATTCTCTATTCAAACAGGAATAACTAGAGAATATATATATTCAAACTTATGCTGACCATTTTATGTAAAGGTATAGACTACAGGAAACAGTTTAGTTTGGATAGAAAGGAAGATACTTTGTTATGTATTTGAAGCATCATGATTTTCATACAAAATAGAGAATGGTTGAAGAGGGGAACATGTGGGAGTGGAAATATATAGCTAAGATAATATAAAAGTGTGGGTAAAGCACAGAATTACCTCCGTCAGCCCCACCATACTGATCTCAGGATGGGTGAAACACGCTGCTGGGATGCTCAAATGATTCAGCACATTGTCCTTTCCACTAATTTGTTCAACAACTATGTCGACAAAAGAAAAGTCAGGTTTTAAGTAGATATTAAAACTGAAGGACAAAAACCATGTAGTAGAGAGAGAGTGGCAACAAACAAGGTAATTACCAGAGATTCCTTGGGCACTTGCAGCATGAGCAAGCATCATTTTTCCATTTGCATCACCAATGCAATACAAGTGAGGAACCTATTCATCAAAGATACATGCCAATGAAAAGATGAATAAATACAACAAACAAAGACATTAAGGAAATTAATGACCAACCAGCTTTCCATCCGCATCAATTACTTGCATGTGTTCATCAACAGGAACAAAACCACATTGGGTTTCTACTCTGATCTGAAAATAAAACAAGCATATAAATGACTAGATCTCGCTACTTGTTAAAGTTATTTTACAGTAGCATCCTCCAGGATATCAATATCCTGCTTTTTGCTTCCATTCTCCAAACCAAGCCCTTTTGTGAAAGGGGCCCTACCAGTTGCAATAAGAGCAGCATCTACCTGTGGTAAAAAATGTAGTTTGAGGTTATTTTGGAGAAAATTATATACTAAGAAGGACAGAAGACATAGAACAACGCAAATCATAAAATATAAAAACTTGGAGAAAGCTATTTACTATGAATGATATAAGAGACAAAACAAAACAAATTGAAAAATATGAAAGAATAACAAATTTTGTTCATAAATTTCAAATTCATCTCCACTGCTTTGAACCTGTAGTTATGAACAAGCAGTGATGATTGAAAAGCTTTCCCAAGAACAAAAGCAAACAAAATATACACCAAAGTTGACAATCTAGCGGTCATAAAATGTGAAAAAGGGACTGGGATCACCCTACAATAGCAAACTGGAACTGATTTTGAAGGATAATAGTATCGCAAGCTACAAGACAGTTATATCAGTAAAAATAGAAGAAACTAACATAAGTATAGCTAAGGCCTGAGGTTTGTTGGGATTTCTACCATAAGCCAGACTACAATACATAGAAGGTGAAGTACTTTTGTCATAAATGTGAGAGGCAATGGATAGAAAGAAACAAATCTAAGTTGATGGAAATAAGAATTATCAGAACTTTCTTCTTTTGCATTTCATATATGATATAATGAAATGTGTGGGTATTTTCCTCTAATTTTAATTATCCAAGCTAGCATGGTCTGTCCTCTACATTTAATGCTAAAACCTGGCTTCATCATAGGTAAAATTTTAACATCAATCTTTTCTTAAATTTTCTATCTGATTCCATTTATGTACGTTTGCATGTTGCAAATACACTTCCACTTTATGTTTTTTAGGATGGCGCCGTTTACAAAAAAGAAGCAGCAACCAGAGGACTTAAATTCAAATGTGTGAGCCAACATTTAGGAACCTAAATGTTCTCTGGGATTAGATGCTTAAAACTTACCTCTAAAGTATCCTTTGGTTCCTTTGTCTTTGCATCAATGAGGTCAATCATAACAGGTTTTCCATCCTTAGCTGGAGTAATCTGTAACAAGCATTAAAGAAAGAAATTTAACTGTTATACTATTCCTAATTTTACAATTGAAAGAAGAGCTGTGAGCCATCAAACACCTTGCTTGCAAATACACCAGTATAGTAATCAATTTTTCGAGGATTAATTAGAACCCGCTGAGCCAATTTCCCAATCTCAGGATCAAAGCCAGGCATAAGCTGATCTAAAGCTTCAACAAATGTAACCTGCACAATAATGCTGTGGTCAGCTTGGTGACTCATCCATAAAAAAATTCTGTATTTAATCAGTTATATAGATTATTAAGAGAACCAAAAAAAAAAGTGGAGATGAAAATTCGAGAATACATTTCAAATATTAAGAACTCGCCAAAAAGGGTGTAGAAAGTTTTTGAGGAATTTGTGATGGTGAGTGGGAGATATTTTATAGGTTTGCAGTAGTAGAAAAGTAGAAAAGAGAAATCAAACAGACATGAGAAACTTTAGCAGGAAAATAGAAAAACACATTACAAGATATCATTCTTCCCTACCTTTTCCACGCAAAACTTGTTAAAATCTGTCCGTGTTAAAGCATGCATATGTGTGTGCTGATGCCAAATGAGGGGCTCACTGAACCAACATAAAATGGTATGCCTAAATTCAGGCTTCTAAGCTTAGTACATTCATATTAATGAATCAAAAACTAATTCCTACACTGATCCCAATGCATTGATATCAGAAATCAACCAAACAAAATGTCTGCTCAATGCAGACTTAGCATTAGGTAGTGACAAGAGACTGGTGACCTAAGAAATACTAGGAAATATGATCCTATATGGAGCAAAATGCAGAAAGAAGAAGACTCATGCAGCCAACTCCACATAATTGGAACAAGGCTTCTCCATATTGAGTTTAGGACTTTGAGACAGAAATTAGAGCAGGTGCAGAAGTGGCTTTGGAGACAGAGGCATGGAGTCACTTGTCCTTGGGTGGTTCTAAGGTTTGGAAGCAAGGGTTTGAAAGCAAGAAGATGGATTAGGCATGATTTTCTTTCCTTTGTTTTTCTTCCACCTTTCCCTTATGCACAACGTCTACTTGTAACTTTCCTCAATGACTAATGTTCTCAAAATATTATTCTTGACATTTTCAGGGTAAAACATAAGCACCATTCCCATATGAACAAGCTTTATAAGAAATGAACACAGGAAGGAATGGTGAAATAACAAGAAGATTTGAGATTGTGTCAGTAGAAAGCGGTCAAAGTAATAAAAAGTGAGAGAATAACAAAAAAGAAAGAACAAAAGGTATACTCTACTTAAAACTTAAGAGTATAAGTACAGATGAACTAAAGATTTTCCACAGCTTTCAGTTCGAAGATGAAATTACTAATGAAGTATCTTTAATATGATAATATTGTGCCTACCTCACTTCCAAGTGCTGTATATACATCACTAAACTCAAGACCAATGTAGCCGCTGCCAACAATGGCTATCCAATCGGGAACAAATTCCAATTTAAGTGCTTGATCACTGGTTATTACAGTTTTCCCTGCAGACCACTACCTGAAAAAATTAGTAATCCTGAGGGAATAGCAGATTTCCATGCAAAAGTGAATAAAATGAAGATAACAGGCACTTTCAAGGTTTTCAGCCAAAAGATTGAAGCATAATGAAACTAGGAAGTAGAAGCCATTGCGGATATCTAATTTTTTCTCCCCAGTTTATATTGTCCATAGACACTCATAGTACTGAGCATCTGGAGATTCTAATGCCCCTTTATTCTATCAGATCATGCAGTTAAGCACCAAAGTCACCAATTCCTTTCAGATTAAGGGTATCATAACTAAAACACAGCATCAGGAACTCAGTAGACAGTTATTTCTCAGAGATCTTCCATACTATTGACACACATCAACCTTGTAGCTTAAATTTCAGGGTCACAACCATAGATGGATGAAAATGGATAAGCACATACCATCAACTTCAACTCCCTTAGGGACGAAAGGTACAGAGCCAGTAGCAATTATTATATCTTTTGCTGTTATTACATTGCCAGAGGAGCCAACTTTTCCATATTTCACCTTTTGTGGACCCTGAATAAATCCATAAATAGTAAAATCATAATTCTAACCAGTGCAAACATAAAATTATATTAACTTCAAAATAACCTGAATGGCTAGATTCTCATGAATGCATAATTAAAAACAAAATTAAAATAAACTAACTCAACAGATAGCATATGGAATGTACCAAAATTGTGCCAACACCTTCAAGTATATCAACTCCAAGACCCTTCAATGAATTGGTCAAGTTACTTCTGATTTTTGAGGCAAGATTATTTGCATGATCAGCTACTCCTTGCCTATCATACCCAGCTGCAGCAACCTATCATCAGAATCTTCAAAACATCATCATATCTCATGACTGAAGTTGATGCATACAAATTCCAACAATAGGTAACAACCCAACAGCAGAGTGCATGAACAAATTAAGCAAGGACTCAACAAATTTATAAGCTAAGCTCTAATTCATCGAAACAACTCGAACTATGAGAGGTTTATCTGATCAGAATCAAAACCAAGTTTGAGAAGCAAAGAAGCATGATATATTATTCAAATTATCATCTTAAGGATATTCACCTGTAAACCAAAAGCCTTCATGTGATGCTCATCCTGAAGCTCCCGCATCCGCCCACTCACAGCAAGGAGAGCTTTGGAAGGAACACAGCCCCGGTTCACACATGTTCCTCCAACCACATCACCTTCAATGATCGCAGTCTTCCAGCCCTGCATACATTTTTTTTTTCGAAATTGAATAGAGTCATGATGTTCATTTCTTGATAGCTTCAAATTGCTCAAGTACTTGTATTTCTCAGAAAGCAAAAAACATTTTCCAAAACGAATTGTTTTCAGGAAATATCTCCAAATTTTTTTATACCAAAAACAGAAACCAGTCCTCATAACAATCCTCAAATACAAATCCAAAAAACCGTACGGAATAAGACACAGAAAACAGAAACACGCTACCTTCTCAACGGCGTGAAGAGCAGCGCCGTGGCCGCCGACTCCAGCTCCGATGATCACCAGATCGTAATCAAACTCATCGGAAGCGCTCCCATCCTGCGGCGCCACCGCCGCTGACACCACCTTCCACCGATTCGACTTTGCTCCGAGCTTCAAAGCTTCGGTTCTGAGGCCGCAGAAGTGGAGCGCGGGAGAGGTGGCGACGGTGGGGGAGGAAGACGATAGGAGACGGAGGCGATGATCGGATTCGGATCTGGCATTGGCGGCGACGGAGGAGGAGATCCGGAGAGAGAGGGAGGACATTTTGGGGATGAGCTAGGGTTTGAGAACAAAGAGAGTGAAGCAATTCAGAGAAGAGATTGCCTTGGTGGTGTCCGTTGAAGTGGCGGAGCTCACGAACCGTTGGCGCTCTATTTTGTGTTTTTGGTTTTAGGGAGGGTTTGTTTGGTAACCGTTTTATTAAATATAAAAATTATTTTTAAAACATGTTGAAATATTTTATGTTTTGAAATAAACTTTTATTCTAAAAAAAATAAATAATGATTTTTTAAAATTATTATCAAAAATTATTTTTTAGAATTGTTTTAAAAAACAATTACTCTAAAAATTCTCCCACACTTCCTTAAAAATGATTTTTTTATTTTATTTTTTTACCACTTTGACAATGTTTTTAAAAATAATTTTTTAAATAACAATAATAATTACTAAAAAAAATGGTTTTTGATTAATTTTTAAAATAAGACTTTATTTAACAGCTTAAATATAAAAAATAGTTTTATTAACTTAAATTCTATGAACGTGCCTATAATGTAAGATTTTTACTATAAATGCTTGTGGAAAAATATTTAAAAACATCTTAAATTAGAGTTTTGTATGATAATGATTCTAAAAAATATTTTAAACATTTTTAACACTTAAATTTTTTTATTTTTTTAAGTGTTACAAGAGTTAAAAACATTTTTTAAAATCACTATCAAGCATACTCTTATTCATATATTTTTTGTTTAAAAATTTTCAAATATGTTTTCAATATTTTCAAATAAAAAAGAAAATTCTTGGAACCTTAAAAGTATAATTCAAGTAACCTTCAAAACTATTTAACTAAAACTCTCTTCATGTTGTAAAGAAATAATTCTCAAAAAATAGATTTTGAACTCAATTGTTTTTAAAAAGTAAAAACTGTTTTTATTTTTCATTTAAAAAATATTTAACAAATTTTAAATTTAAAAAATTTGAGTTTTTTATAAAAAAAAGTTTTTACACATCCAACAAACAATCTAATATCACTATTGTGGATAATGTCCAATTCACATCTGACTTGGCAGAACAAAAAATCTTCAGAGGCCCATAGTTTCAAAAACCATTGATTAGAAAATAATAATAATAATAATAAATAAAATAAAATAAAATAAACCCCAAAAGGCAAAACCACCAACGGCACAGTCTAAGAAACCACAATCCGCCCACAGATTTCACGGCCCAAAAGGCCCAATCACTTCCACTATAAATACAAACCCGGTTCCTCACCCAAAGCCACAACGTCACCTCACCCTCGACTGTTTCTTACCATCCGATCGAAATCAAAGGTCCGCTCATCCGATGGCTGAAAACGAATCAAAAGGGCGCAAGATCCTCGTAGCCGTTGATGAAGGCGAAGAGAGCATGTACGCTTTATCATGGTGCCTCGGCAACATCACTATCCAAAATTCCAAGGACACCATCGTCCTCCTTTACGCCAAGCCTCCTCTGGCAGTCTACTCAGGTCTGGATGGAACTGCTGGCATGGGAGGTAAATTTTCGTATTGTTTGTGGGCAATTTTGGTCAGAAGAAGTGTGAGGGCTGTTTGGTAATTGTGTTTGTTTTTTCAGTGCATTTGTTTTCTTCCAATATAATGTTGACTATGGAGAGCTATAGAAATGAGGTGGCCCAAGGAGTGATGCAGAAAGCCAAAAACCTCTGCTGGCAGCATAGTGACGTAAGTAATTATTTTGTTCTTTCAAGGGTAAAATGGTCAGAAAAAAAATCATTTGCATTTTGAGTCATTGCCATTGTGTATGAGTCATCTTTTCAGTAGAAGGGCAAAAAGGAAAAGTTGATCACTTGGGAAGAAATTAAACGTCATGATAAGGGTAAAATAGTCATATAAAAATGTTTCTACGACTAAATTAATATTTTGGCATTCACTATGTATGAAGTCATAATGTTTCATCAATGGTTAAAACGGTCAAATAATTATTTTTAATGTGATTTGACTTATATAACCTTGGTTCAAATTTTATTTCCCTTTCTCCAAGGGCACACCATGGTCAGAAAAATGTGGTATTTGTGGTTAGACTAATATACCCTTAATAGAACTTTTTAAGTTAATTTTGTCGTATGAAAATATTAAGGTGTAAATGGCCATACATTATTTGTTTAAGGGTAAAATAGTCATATAAAATATTGATCCATCTACAATATTTTGTAATACTTGATAGTGGATGATATTAATGGTTTCATAATTGACTGTTATAAATTAATTCACGTGATATGTGAATTGACTAATATACCCTTTGGTGTAGATTAAGGTGGAGACTATGATAGAGAATGGGGACGCAAGGGATGTGATATGCGGAGCGGCAGAGAAGTTGGGCGTTGACATGCTGGTCATGGGAAGCCACGGCTACGGGTTGATCAAAAGGTGGGTTGCATGAAAATTTCAGTGAGGTTGAGCACAACTGGTCAGAAATATGTTTTAGATTGACTAATAAATATGTCCTTCTGATTGATGAGAAATTATGTCTTTGGGCAGGGCCTTTCTTGGGAGCGTGAGTAATCATTGTGCACAGAATGTCAAGTGTCCGGTCCTGATTGTAAAGAGGCCCAAATCGACGGCTGAGAATAAATGATATGCGAAACTTTGAATTCTCTATTTTCTTTTTTTTTGATGAGAATAAATGTAAAGAGGCCCAAACCCTTGTAAAAATCTCTTCTTCTTTTTTCTTTTTTACTTTTTTTTTTTGTTTAATTTCATGTTCCCAACATCTGAAAAGAACTTGTGTATGTATATAAAGTTTATTAAATATAAATATTTATTGAGGCAAAAGGTAATAAAAATGACTATAAAAGTGTTGAAATGTCATATATTTCTTCTCTTTTCCTCCCTTTGCTGCTTTTGGATGTCTTTGTTGTTTGATTTCTAGGTTTTTGTTTAATTTTGAGGGAAAGTAGGGAAGTAAAAGTATGGAAGAAGAATATGGAAGTGGAGAAGCAGAGATCGGAAAGGGTAGGATTTTTGAGGGGGTTGTCACCTAAAAAGACGGGCTGAGGACCCTTTTTTCTCAAGAATCTTTGGTAGACCTTCCTAATGGCAGTGGGAATCAATGGATCAGGGCGACAAAAAACCTCCCAACCATCCAACTATAGATCAGACAGAAGGCACAAGAGCATATTCTGATGGGGGAAACCCCAAAGGCTCCTACTTCATGCGGGTAAAGCTTTATCTTCAAGACCAAATTCAGAGTGGCGTCATTAAACCAATTGAGCCTTCCTTGAAGCTCATAATAGAATCTCATCACCCAATCATGGTCCCTTTCCACCATATTAGATCTCTGAAGGAGTGCACAGCCAGACCCGGATCTACTTTCTCACAGCCATTGCATTGAACGAGGCTCAGAAACAAAATATTGGCCACAACAAAGAGGAATCCATTGAAAATAAAACACAAAAGAAAACGAGTAAGGGTGATTCTCAGAGGTTTCACTTCATGAGTCATCTGTGAACCCTCTGATTAGGTGAGAAAAACCGTATCAAATGCAACTATAGGCATTTTCATAATAGAGACAAGGCATATTAAGATTAACAATGACAAACATGAATGCAGGATTATATCTCAACAAACAACAAGTGACCTTCATTATCCACCTCAAACAAATCAACGAATACTCAAATATCAACAAGAGACATAGAAGAGTGATAAACAACCAAAAACAATCAATAAGCCTGTAGCAATCATACTTGAGAAAGTCCTTTTCCAGTAAGACTAGCCAGACTCCGAGTTTTACTCCCGAGTGTAGGGACCCATCCCTGATGACACGTGGCACACGTCCCCTGACGATACATGGCACATGATCCTATCCGGAGTATCCACATCCGGATTTCCCCAAGAGTACACGTGGCGCGCTCTCCTATCGGGACCTCCTGAAATAAAGAGCACACGGGACTCACAAAGCATCACATCCGGACCACCGCCATTATTCATCCAGCGACCTTTCATATTCTATCCGGATATGTTCATCCGGATCACCAACCAAACCAAGCATGCCTCACTACGTCATTCTGACATCCTGTCACAATCCATATTCTGATGCCTGCAGAGTGAAAAGACAGAAGTGACAGCAATCACTTCCCACGATCTCTGACAGTCGTTCGTAGGATGAGAATGTCCCTGACACCACCTAGTGGCATTATGGTAAACCAAAAAGTCTTCCATCATTTATGGAGGAAAGAGAATTTCTGAATGCTATATATATGAACCTTCGCGCCAAGAAAAAGGTAAGCTTTTCAATACCTAGTAAAAGGCCAACTGTGCCAACTGCTTTTATCTCTCTTTCCATAACTGACAAAATCATCGGAGGGTGTATCCGGACACCCTGTCCGTACGCCTTTTGCAGGAACAGCTGAATCATGAATTTATATTGGTTGAGATCGTATGTCCATCCATTTGGCAACTACGTGGATCATTAGGAATACGAGGCCTCAACACCGAGATGCTCACCTTCCAACTTGTTTCTCCTCACTTTGCTACCTTTAGAAAAAATGATCTCCCCTCCCACTCTCACCCGCAAGCTAAAAATGAACCTCACCCCCAAAATATCTTTGTAAAACAACCAGACCCCCTCTAGCTTGCTGTCCAAACTAAAGAAAAACCCCTGCCAAAATATCTCTCTAAAACGACAACAAAAGCACCACCTCTGCTAACCGAAAACGCTCCTCTAGAATCTTCCTTCACAAGTGTCACTTTTCCATTGGCTTCTCAATCAACCAACCTGATTCTACAACAACCAATTAGGAATTGACACATAGCCTCTTGTGACATTTGGCAAAACAAACTGTATGAAAGTAAGCCCCAAATGGGGTCTACAAAATCTAATATCACTATTGTCGATAATGTCAATTCACATCTGACTTGGCAGAACAAAAAATCTTCCATAGTTTCAAAAACCATTGATTAGAAAATAATCATAAAATAATAAAATAAAATAAAGCCCAAAAGGCAAAACCACCAACGGCACAGTCTAAGAAACCACAACCCGCCCACAGATTTCACGGCCCAAAAGGCCCAATCACTTCCACTATAAATACAAACCCGATTCCTCACCCAAAGCCACAACACCACCTCACCCTCAACTGTTTCTTACCGTCCGTTCAAAATCAAAGGTCCGCTCATCCGATGGCTGAAAACGAATCAAAAGGGCGCAAGATCCTCGTAGCCGTTGATGAAGGCGAAGAGAGCATGTACGCTTTATCATGGTGCCTCGGCAACATCACTGTCCAAAATTCCAAGGACACCATCGTCCTCCTTGACGCCAAGCCTCCTCTGGCAGTCTACTCAGCTCTGGATGGAACTGCTGGCATGGGAGGTAAATTTTCGTGTTGTTTGTGGGCAATTTTGGTCAGAAGAAGTGTGAGGGCTGTTTGGTAATTGTGTTTGTTTTTTCAGTGCCTTTGTTTTCTTCCAATATAATGTTGACTATGGAGAGCTATAGAAATGAGGTGGCCCAAGGGGTGATGCAGAAGGCCAAAAACCTCTGCAGGCAGCATGGTGACGTAAGTAATTATTTTGTTCTTTCAAGGGTAAAATAGTCAGAAAAAAATCATTTGCATTTTGAGTCAGTCCTTGACTCCTTATATATGAGTCATCTTTTCAGTAGAAGGGCAAAAAGGAAAAGTTGATCACGTGGGAAGAAATTAAACGTCATGATGAAGGGTAAAATAGTCATAAAAATGTTTCTACGACTAAATTAATATTTTGGCATTCACTATGTATGAAGTCATAATGTTTCATCAATGGTTAAAACGGTCAAATAATTATTTTTAATGTGATTTGACTTATATAACCTTGGTTAAAATTTTATTTCCCTTTCTCGAAGGGCACACCATGGTCAGAAAAATGTGGTATTTGTGGTTAGACTAATATACCCTTAATAGAACTTTTTAAGGTAATTTTGTCGTATGAAAATATTAACGTGTAAATGGCCATAAATTATTTGTTTAAGGGTAAAATAGTCATATAAAATATTGATCCATCTACAATATTTTGTAATATTGTAGTGAATTAATCTAATGGTTTCATAATTGGCTTTGATATTTTTTTTAGAAAATATTAACTTATTTGCATGATAATGTGAATTAACCATTATACCCTTAATGGAAGTTTCGGGGTAATTTTATCACCTGAAAATGTTAAGGTGGTAGATGGTCATAATTTAAGGGTAAAATAGTCATGTAAAAATTGACCCATCTACAATATTTTGGAATACTTTTGTAGTGGATGATATTAATAGTTTCATAATTGACTTTTATAAATTAATTTACATTATATGTGAATTGACTAATATACCCTTTGGTGTAGATTAAGGTGGAGACTATGATAGAGAATGGGGACGCAAGGGATGTGATATGCGGAGCGGCAGAGAAGTTGGGCGTTGACATGCTGGTCATGGGAAGCCACGGCTACGGGTTGATCAAAAGGTGGGTTGCATGAAAATTTCAGTGAGGTTGAGCACAACTGGTCAGAAATATGTTTTAGATTAACTAATAAATATGTCCTTCTGATTGATAAGAAATTATGTCTTTGGGCAGGGCCTTTCTTGGGAGCGTGAGTAATCATTGTGCACAGAATGTCAAGTGTCCGGTCCTGATCATAAAGAGGCCCGAATCAACGGCTGAGAATAAATGATATTAGAGACTTTGATTTCTCTATTCCAACCCTTGTAAAAATCTCTTCTTTTTTTTTTCTTTTTCTTTTTTTTGAAATTTCATGTTCCCAACATCTGAAGAGAACTTGTGTATGTAAATATAAATATTTATTGAGACAAAATGTAATATAAAATGACTATAAAAGTGTTGAAATGTCATATATTTCTTCTCTTTTCCTCCCTTTGCTGCTTTTGGATGTCTTTGTTGTTTCATTTCTAGGTTTTTGTTTAATTTTGAGGGAAAGTAGGGAAGTAAAAGTATGGAAGAAGAATATGGAAGTGGAGAAGCAGAGATCGGAAAGGGTAGGATTTTTTAGAAGGTTGTCACCTAAAAAGACGGGCTGAGGACCCTTTTTTCTCAGGAATCTTTGGTAGACCTTCCTAATGGCAGTGGGAATCAATGGATCAGGGCGACAAAAAACCTCCCAACCATCCAACTATAGATCAGACAGAAGGCACAAGAGCATATTCTGATGGGGGTAACCCCAAAGGCTCCCACTTCATGCGGGTAAAGCTTTCCGCTTTGCCATATTGTGAAAGAGCTTCCTATTCTTTAAATTGGCTGGCTCCAAATTGGAAGTCAGATATTCCATTCACTGTCAGTATTTTCCTGGAAAAGTTAGTATGGGCCCTTATTAATAAGGATTACACACCTAAAGAAAAAGGGTGTGTAATTCCAAGCATAAAAATATACGGAGAAAACAAAGCATTTCTAAGGAAAAATTTCACGTCATTGGAAGCTCCATTACACTGCATAAATGGTTTTCCTTTTAGTCCCCCACCTAATAACTCAAGACAACCAATGTGTTCTAAAGGCAATCAGCCAAGCAGTCTCAAGCCCTCAACCGTTTTCTCACCCTACCGACTAAAATTAAAATAAAAACGTAAAAAACAAAGAAAAATTCTTTGAGCTCAAGCTTTATCTTCAAGACCAATTTGTCAGCATGATATTGTAGTCGGCTCACCCTACAGCTCATCCTACAATCATGAACATAAGAAATTGATATAAGGTGACGGATATTTAATAGATAGTGGATATCAAACAGTAATCAGAGAAACTTACATGCTTGTCTTCTTCATCATCACTGTCAGCTTCCTTGCCTGTTTCTGATTCTAATTTGGCTTCAGAATCAGAGTCTTCTGCCTCGGCAGCATCAGCATCAGCATCATCTTCATCCTCGACCTAAACAACAGATTAATTCAATCAAGACAAGAATGAAATAAATGTAATTAGAACAAGTTCTTAGATCGGTGTTTGTCACTTACATCAGAGTCAACTGGGTCCTCCTTCGATTCCTGAAAAAGGATCAAATTTAAAGTTAGTGAAAATAGAAAAGCAATAGCAGGACCAACTATTTTTCAAACAAATTTCTAGGGCTGATTTGTCAGAAGTGAGAAGGAGGTTTTCTTTGAACCCATCATGAAGCGTTGCATTTTTTTCCCATTTAAGCTCATCAACTAAACACTGTGATGTGAATCCAGTTACTGAACCAGAACTTCCAAAAATTCCAATAATCCATACATATGATATTATCTCATTGACAAATCATATAATATAAGAAATGGGTAAGTTAGTACCTCCTCTTCCCTCTTCTTCTCTGCCTCATCAAATGCTGCCTTCTCAGCCTACAAAACATACACAATATTAAAAATCAACCCAGATATGGAAATCGGATGAAAAATGTGCTATATGGTGGCAAAAGCAGAAGGCAGCATCACATACATCCTTGTACTTGGCCCATGTTTCTTCTACCAATTGCTTTGCATACTCTGGATCATCACAAATCAAGACATTGTCGAACAAGGTCCCTGATTTCACCTGGCCAAATGTACATCCTCACATATTAGAATTTGAATTGCTCAGGAAGCATTACAACCAAAGAATTAAATAGAGAAATAAAAATTAAAAGAATAAAATAAAACAAGACAGACATTACCTGCCAGAGTTCAATGCCCACATACTTCAAATCGGGGAAAACATAGATCTCTGGGTCATCTTTGAACTCTGGGTTGTAAAATATGAACAGTTTATAAGCATCTGAATGTTGAGACCGAACCAAAAAATAACTATGGCATAGAAGAAGCAGGTGCATGGATAGGAACCTGGGTTGTCAATCATTGGTGCCTTCCATTTTCCCTTGTAGTTGGGATTCTTAATTTTCTTTGGCTGCCAAGAGATAGAGAGGAGTTATGACAACTCTTTTACCAGCAAAATTAAATGTTTCAACTTAAACTAAAACCATGCTACAAACCTTTGGCTTCCATGGTCCCTTGTACTCAGGGTTGGCAATGGTTGGAGCTGTCCATTCACCATCTTCCTCATCATCCCAATCTTCAGGCTATAATTCCAAATAATTTTAGTCAGTTACCAAATCAGAAAACTAAAACCAAAACCCTTTGAATCACAATTTGGATTAAATATACCTTCTTTGCATCAGGATCCGGTATCTCCTTCGGGATGTCATCATATCCCTGTAAATATATGTTAGTCAGTTAATTGTACAAAACAATTTTAGATGTCAATCACCAATTTGGGACAATGCAAGCACAAGGCACTAAAATGAGGAATTGTCACCTCTGGCTTCTCATCTTCAGGATCAGGAATGTACTCCTTCTCATCCCAATCTTCAGGCTGTTATCATTATAAAATCGCATTATTGTTCATCCAAAATTAGTTAAGTTAAAAAGAAACTGGGCTGAATTGATGCATAAGGAATTACTTTCTTGGCCTCAGGATCCTTGATCTTCTTTGGAGGGAGAATATCCCAATCAGAGTACAGACTACCAGTCTGTTTCTCAACGTTGTCAATGAGGATGCTGTAGGTAGCATCTGGCTTGAGGATGAAAGTGTAAACATGGGATAGCTGGTCAGTCTCACAAGGAACATCCTTCTTAATTAAGTGATTTTTTCCATCTCGTGTAAGAATAGCATGGACCTTTTTGGTGGTATAGCCACAGATATCAGGTCCAAACATGATGCTGCAATCATGTTTTATAACAAATCAACAACTTTGAAAGGGATAAGAAGTTTGGAGTCAAAGACAAAGGGACAAACAAACAGTAAGCAAAAATACCACTGACCTGTATGGGGTATCACCACCAAATTTCTTTTGATCAACCTCACCACTGAGCAACTTCATGTATCCACCACCACAGTCAAGCTTCTGTTCATGTTTAACAGTAAATTGGAAAACTAATGTCTTATCTTTGTTGCTGAATTCAGGGAACTCAGCTGATATAGCATAGAATCTGTAGTCCTCACTTGTTTGGATACCTATATCAGACCATTGAAGTCAAATCAAGTTACACATTTCAAACTCCAAATTAATAAAGAGAATGAAACATTGCCCCAAATAGGTATAAGAATGTGTATGAAAATAATACCTTTATCATTCGGGTCTCCATGCCATTTACCAGAGGTGTAGTTCCATTCCCCAGCCATGTTCTCATCTTTCTTCCATTCGGATTTAACCCACTTATTCTCCCATCCATCTTAAAGTATTCAATTCAAAAATGAATTACATATTAGACTCAATGAAGGAAATGAAAGTCATAAGAAAGCAAATACTGATTTATTAATTGAAACAAGCATAGATTATCAGAATAGTAAACAGTACTGCAGACTAAGAGATTAACCAGAAAATATAGAAACAACATGTACATGGTATATATACATCTTCATCATGCATCCAATAAATAACTGCTGTTTTCATCGATCCACTCACAGTCAACATAGATCAAAAGAATTCCCTAAATTCGCATATGGGCAACAACTACATTTACATAATGGTAGTAAGAAATAAAGTTCAAATATTTATCCATAGGATCAAAATCACCCCTCTATCATTACGTAGCTGAGAAAATGCAGGAAAAGAGAAAACAATAAAAGTCTGAATCTTGAACTTCTCGTTACTGTAGATCCGACTAAACTAAATCTCCGCTCAGTTATGTTCTCACAGATCCAGATTTATACTGCTCTTTTCTTTGCTCCACTTTCCCGGCAACCAAACAAGAGCTTTGTCCAAGACCACCAACATTTCCATGACCAGAAGAACTCGATACACAAACTCAAAAAGAAATCAAATACGTTAAAATTCTCAGGACCAAAGTGCACTACATCAAGATTTTGAACTCCAAAACACATGCAAAACGCCACAAATTCACGCAACCAGATCGAGAAATCAACCAAAACCACTAGCATTCCCACAATCTAAACATCAAATACAGTAAACATTTCCGTATCAAAGCATTTCCATTACAAAAATTCGAAATCCTACACTAACACTCACGCACTGATCCAGAACCATTAGATCGAGAAACGAAAAGAGACAAAACACCGACCGATCACAAATCCCACTAAACTCATCCCAAATTCAACGCAAAAAAACAGGATCTAGGGAGAGTACGTACCATCGAATCGCTCCTCAAAGAAGACTTTCGCAGAAGCGATGGAGAGGAGAGAGAAGAGAGCTAGAGAGAGAAAGATAGGGTTAGGGTTTCTTCCCCGAATCGCCATGGGTAGAGAGAGAAGGGGAGGGAAGAGAGAGAAGGCTGTGAGCTCAGTGATGTGGAGGGGTTATATAGTGAACGTCACCACACGATTTTACAGTGGGTAATAATTGGCATTACCTCGGGGTAAGGTCCTACGTGGCGCATTTCCAATGACGTGGACTTACTGTGGGATGAGATGGACGAATAATTATTTGCCACGCCGTATGTGTTTGTCATTGGAATTACGTGGGTGATGGCGATTGGAGAATACACGAACGATGGAAGGCTCTGAAGTCTTCTTACACGTGGACAAATTATGGACCGAATTACGATAACACCCTTGACTTGTATGGAAAAAACAATGAACGTGAGTATTTTGGACTTTTACCTTTTAAAATATGTAGAATTAATTAAACCATATCCATACTTTTCAAAAATAATAATTTCTTTTTATATGATTATCTGGATTATTCCAAATTTATTACGTTATAAAATATTTTTAAAAAATAAATTAAAGGCATCTATTATTATCAGTATTTTAAAAATTAAAATTTTTTAGCACGTGTCATATTAAGAGAGCCAAACAAAAAAATTACAACCCCCCAAAAAAATAATTGAGAAGGAATTAAATGCGAATTATTTAAGATTTGGACCAATAAATTTGTGTATTTATTTATTTATTTATTTATTTATGGTTTTTTAAGACCAAGTCGTTGAAAGAATCATTTAAATTGAATTAGAAAAATTAATAACCATAAAAATATCTTGTATTACCATCCTTATTAGGTATGACATGATCCTCTTTTATTCCAAAGCAAATTTTTTATGTTTATTGTCATTTATAATTTTATTAATTCAAAATTAAAAATAAATTTGTTCTACATTAATTTAGAGTTTGTTTGATAGTGATTTTTGGAAGTCGTTCTTAGCTTAAAAAATATTTTTGAAAAAAAAGAAAAGAAATCAAGTGTTTAAAAAAATATAGAAAACACTTTTACAAGTCTAAAAAATCATTTGTAGTGTTAAAAAATTACTTACATAGAAAACATTTTCACTAAAAATACGTTTAAGTAAAAACACTAGCAAACACACTTGAATTTGTTTGATAGTAATAGAAGAAAACATTTTTAAGTATTAAAACCATTAAAAGTGCATTTTGGAATGATTTTAGAAAATATTTCTAGTATTTCTAACACTTGAATGATGAAGATTTTTAAACAATAAAAATATTAAAAACGTTTTCTAAAATTACTACCAAACAAACTCTAAGAGTGTGTTTGACAGTGATTATAGATAACGTTTTTAGTTTTTTTAACACTTAAAATAATAAAAATTTTCAAGTGTTAGAAACGTTTCCTAAAATAATTACCAAACGGGCTTTAAGAATGTGTTTAATAGTAATTTTAGAAAGTGTTTTTAATATTTATAATACTTGAAAAATATAAATTTTCAAGTAACAATAATGGTAGAAACACTTTCTAAAATCATTATTAAATACACTCTAAAAAACCGTTTGACGGTTATTTTAGGAAGTGTTTCCAAACTTTTTAATACTTTAAAATTTATATAATTTAAGTGTTAAAAATGGTAGAAACGTTTTCTAAAATCACTACCATACGCACTTTTCTAAAACCACTACCAAACGCACTTTAAGAGTGTATTTGACAGTGATTCTAAGAAGTGTTTCTAATAATTTCAATACTTGAAAGATAAAAAATTTCAAATGTTTCTAACCTTTTTTATATTTGAAATATAATTTTTAAGTATTAAAAAAGTATAAATACTTCCTAAAATTACTGACAAACACACTCTCTATGGAATATTTCTAACATTGTTAACACTTAAATTGATAAAAAATTTCAAGTGTTACAAATATTAAAAGTATTTTTTAGAATTACTGTCAAATAGACTCTAAAAATGTTTTTTAAAATCACTACCAAATATCTGGTTCTCTCTACTAAGCTCGGAAAAAGACCAAATTTTGGTATGATATATTTTTTAAAAATGATACATTTTAAAAAAAGAAATAAACGAAAGCCAGCACAATTGTAAATGAGTTGTTTTTTCTAAATATCAAGAAAACAATCAATAAGTCAAATATAATAATAGTAATTAATAAACAAAATTAATAATCTAAAGAAATTAAGATGATTAGACAAATAGCCCCTCTCTCTCTCGGCATTAAGGTCCATAGAATAAGATAAATTTGGAAGGCTAAGGAAGGTGGTATAGAAAAAATTAAAAGTTGGGCGGCACTAATTTGATATATAATAAGGTTGAGTGTTGGATGCTTCATCTAGACGTTTACTTTTCCCAAGTTGATAATGAAATTATGTGGAGGGTGACAAGAAGACCATTCTTGTATTTGGTAATGATTTTAGGGCATGGCCTTATCCACTTTGGACATACCACTCATATGCCTTTTTAGATGCTTAATTTGGAAGCCGCTTTAAGACTAGAAAAAGCAAGGCTTTGGGTAAAAAAAAAAAATTTTAGGTACCAAAGTCAAATTACAACAACAAAGTCAAATTCATATATATAATATGAATTTTGGATAATAAAACATAAGAAAAAGCTATTTAAGAGATCATAAGATTCTAGAAAGTATTTTTATCATTTCTGATAGTCGAAAGATGAAAAATTTAAAGTGTTAAAAAAAATTAAAAATACTTCTTAAAATCACTATCAAATAGACTCTAAAAATGGTTTTTAAAAATTATTTTTTGATTTTTAGAATAGTTTCTAATACGTTTGATTAGAAACAATTTTTTCAATAATATGTTTTGAAAGTATGTTGTTTTTCGAACAAATTTGAGAGTTTTCATTTTATTTTGGGTATAATGTCATGAGCACCAACAGGATGTTTTGAGAATTTTTTTTATTACATAAAAATATATATTTGAAAATAATTAAAAATTATTTTAAAAAATGTTGACAAGTAGATCTTTGGGCCCTATTTGATAATTGTGTTCGAAAACAATTTCAGAAAATAATTTTGAAAATTGTTATATGATGTTTTGTAGAACAAAAATTTATTGGGGGGTTGAAATATTTTTAATTTGTTTTATATGTTATAAATATATTTTAAAAATAACTTTTATATGTAGTATTTTATTTTTAATCATTATTCATATTTGTATAATTATTTTTTTAAATAATCATAAGAAAATAAGTGAAAATAACTAAAAGTAACTTTGAGTCGGTTTAACAATTGTTTTTTAAAATAATTTTTTATCTTTTAAAAAAAAATCATGTTTAATAATCAAAAACTGTTTCTTCATAAAATATCTTTTAACTATTTTCTATTGTTTTAACTTGTTTTTTATTTTAGAAAATAATTATTCAAGTATATAGAATGATTAAGAATAAAACATTTGATATAAAAAATATTTTTAAAGCATATTTAAAAAAATTAAAAATAGGTTAAAAACATTTCAGATTCCAAACAAATTTTTGTTTTACAAAACATCATAAAACGGTTTTTAAAAACTATTCTCAATAATTATTTTTTGGAACTGCTTTTGAAAATAGTTATCAAACAAGGCCTTAAAAATATCAAATGAAAATAACTTATTTTCTATTTTTTTTATCATCAATCGGGTTTTTCCATTTTTTGATTTAGATGACATAAAACTATTTTTTAGATCATTTACCAAACAAGACCTTGAATTTTGAATTATAGTGATATTTTTAGTATCTTTTATAATATATTCTATATCTTAATTATATTCTTAATTTCTTATCATATTATAAGTAATCCAAGGGATAATCATTATATTCTATGATACCCGAGTTGACTCTTTGATGACATACAAGAGAGTAAAGGCCAATGAAAATTATACTAGACAAAAATGATTTAGAGACTGTTTTATAGTGATTTTAGAAAATATTGTTAAGATATGGACTCACACATATTTAACAATGGTACATAATTAAGCTATTTGCCTTTGATATTTATTTTATATCGGTTTTCCACAGTATGAGCCACCTTATGTGTAGAGCCCAAAGTCATTATCCGCCTTAGATGATGGGCCTAAGACTCATGAGGCCAAATAGCCAAAGGGTATGGTCCCTGAGGCAGGAGGGTATAAATCCATAGTGTGTGTTTGTTCATTTAGATGACATCAGTTTTGGAATAAGAACATACATCAGTTTTGGAATAAATATAAACCTGTCGCTCTTCGGCTCCCATCGTTTGAGAGAATTCAGAAAGAGTTGGTGCCCTCCACAGTCTTAAAAGATCCATACCTTGTTCAAACGAAAACAAAATGGACTTAGGTATGATTCACCCAAAATGAAGGCATATTTCTTCATATGATTTGGCATGAGATTCCTGTGTAGACATTTTTGGATTTTGGATTTATGATGGTTTTGTTAACAAATATTTCTAAATTTTTTAACACTTTAAAATTTGTATAATTTAAGTGTTAAAAATATTAAAAACGTTTTCTAAAATCACTGTCAAACACACTTTAAGAGTGTGTTTGACAATGATTTTAGGAAGTGCTTTTGATGTTTTTAATATTTGAAAGATAAAAATTTTATAGTGTAAGAAATACTAAAAACACTTCTTAAAATCACTACTAAACACATTTTTATTTTGTTTTGTACATTTGTGTAGGCTTTATTTGTTTATATTTAAGTCATATTTATTTGAATTTGAGTTTCATTTGGCTAGACTTGATAGCGTTTTTACTATTTTCAGAATAAGTGTTTTCTTGGAAAATATTTTTTAGAAGAATCGTTTATCAAATGTTTCTAAAGAAAACATTACGATTGATTTTTTAATACTATAAGTGATTTTTCATATGTTTTAAAAATGTTTCTTAAAATTTGTCAAATATCTAATTTTTTTCAAAAAACAATTTTTAAGTTATAACGTTTTCTAAAATCACCGTAAAAAAAATGGACTCTAAGAGTCAATTTGACATGCTTTTAGAAAATTTTTTTAATAAATTTTTTTTTTTAAGAAAAATCAAATAGTTGATAAAATTTAAAAATTATTTTTAAAAAGTTGAAAGTTGACTATAGATGCTGCTTAAATAAGCATTTGAAAAGTAATTCTCCTAAAAACAATTTAAAATATATATATATTTTTACTAAAAAAAACTTTGTAAAACACACACTGAACAAAAACGAAATTAAACAAAAGCATTCAATATGGCATTCAAAAGTGCTTCTCAATCCCGTGAACTTATCCAGAAGGACAAAAAACTCATTCAATATGGCAGTCAAAAGTGCTTCCCTGTCCCAAAAACTTATCCAATTGGAAAAAACATTGTGAAGGACTTTTCGATCCTTGGAAAGTATTAAGTGAAAAAAAACAAGAATTTTTAATGTTTGATTTTATCATAAAAAATAATAAAAATAAAATATAATTAAAATTAGTTTAAATTTTATATATTTTTAAATTATTTAATTTTTATATTAAAAATTAAAATAAATGAAATAAATTTAAAATAACATATAAAAATAATTTATTAATTTTAAATACATTTTTATTTTTTCAACCTTTTTTTTTATCTACATTTCCTTTTTATTTTATTTTCTTTAATTTCCCGAAACAAAACTTACTAATATTATCTCTTACTAACTACTACTTTCTAAAGACCGGTAATTTTATTTGACAAAAAATAAAATTTTAAAACAATTCAAACTAAAATATCAACTAAAATCTTTAAAAAAAAATGAATATAATTCAAGAAGATTATATAATTTTAGGAAGATTATATAATTTTAGGTTTATAAGAGAGATCCACAATTAAAACTTAAGAGTCTATTTGATAATTGTGTGGGACCCCCTCTACAAGGCTATCACGAAGTTCTTCATGTTCATGATCGTCGAACGGGCCAAAGGTATTAAGCACTAGACATGCTTCATATTAAAAATGGTCGTTATTGGAAAACATTTGATTACGGTGCTATTAAGACGTCTAGAAAGTGTTACATGCAAGTTTGTATAAAAAAAAATGAAAATCTAGTTTTTGTATATTAAAAGGAAGAAATTACACTACAAGAGAGGTTCTCTACTCTGCTATTTATATTTTTTATTGTAACAAACTACATTACAAGACTCCTAACCACTTGCACAATTCTTAAGTGATCTTGGTTTTGTTGTGGTCTATCATTACAATTGGACAAACATAAATAGCTACACAGAATCCACAAATATTATGCACTTTCTTTCTGCAATAATCCTTTACTTGCTTAAGTATAAAAATTATTTTTAAAACATACTTAAAAATATTAAAAATGGGTTAAAAATATTTTAAGTTTTCAAATAAATTTTTGTTTTAAAAAAATTAAAGAATAGTTTTCAAAAATTATTTTAAAAAACTATTTTTTAGGATTATTTTCGAAAATAGTTATCAAACAAGCTTATATTGTTTTCGGATGATATCTTTTAATTGTTTTCACTTATTTTTTAAGAGTTGTTTTAAAAAATAATTATACAACTGCAATGATTATAAATAAGACACTAAATATAAAAATTATTTTTAAAATATTAAAAATATGTTAAATTCATTATAAGATATCAAATATACTTTTGTTCTACAAAACATAAAAAAAAAAATTTAAATTATTTTTCAAAAATGTTTTTAAAAATAATTACCAACCAAGACCAAAGGGTCTATTTTACAACGAAAACAAAACACAATTTGATAATTTAGAAAACATTTTAAAGTTTATTCTCAAAATAGATTTTTTTTAAACAGTAGAAAAATTGAATAGACAAAATACTTAACATCTAACCTAAGTTCGTGAAAAATAAGTAAAAAAAAAACTATTTTTCATACTCAAGTTTCGAATTTTTTTCATACTCAAGTTTCAAATTTCATTCTCAAAAACAATTTAGAACCATTTTTGCAGACGATTTTCAAAAGTCATTTTTAAAAACTGTTTTCAAAAACATTCCCAAGCCCGCTCAAAGCTATTAGGTAATAAACCAACAATGTATATCAAGTTCATTCATGCTCTAGCCTTATCGGACAATTTTCTGAAAGCCATAAGAAGAAAAAGATACATGGGTGTGGCCTCATGACCCTGTTCTTAGAGGATTATCTAGCTGAAGAAGATGAAACCACCATGAATATATGTGACTGATTCCATTGAGAAAAGTTTAGAGAGCTGATACCAAAATCTATACACCAGATACATGCACATAAACTTATTTATTCGAAGTAAAATCGCGGATCATCGCTAGTTAAGCCGTGTGCCCCCCACCTTGTTTGTCCATTTTTTTACATCTTAGAACTACAAATTACAGGAAAAGTTCAGTTAACATTACTGCAGTTCATTTCACATTGCTGATTCATCACTGATCAACTCCACCAAAGAACGGCTCAGGTTCAGAGCAATTTGAACAGCAGGCCGCCATGAGCTGCGAAGAACGGAGCGAAGACCAAGGACTCGACCGCCATGAGCTTGATCAGGATGTTGAGTGAAGGACCAGAGGTGTCCTTGAGGGGATCGCCAATTGTGTCACCTATCACAGCTGCCTTGTGGGGGTCTGACCCCTTGGGGCCTAGACTCCGAGCATGCTCAGAAGCACCGGCCTGCAGAACCAGATCAGAATAGGAGCTCAGGATCAAGACAACTCAACTCAGTCTGAAGAATGGAATGGCTTAGGCTAAAGATCAATGTTACCTCTATATATTTCTTTGCATTATCCCATGCCCCACCTGTGTTGGAAGCTGATATGGCAACCTGGACGCCAAAAAACAAACAAGATGGAGGAAGAATCACTGGATATCAGAGACCATTATGGAGAATCGACAATTTGTTATATGAATTGAAGATAATGAGAATTCAGCTGATGGGCATGAGTTTAATGGCATCTTTAGTGATATTCTAGAGTTGGCAAAGTTACCTGGACGCCAGAAACCAGTGAACCAGCAAGAACTCCAGCAAGAGTTTCAACTCCAAAGAGAGTTCCGGCAATGAGTGGAGTAAGCATGACCAGGGCACCAGGTGGGATCATCTCCCTGAGAGAAGCATCAGTAGAGATCTTGACACAGGTAGCATAGTCTGGCTTTGCTCTTCCTTCCATCAGCCCTGGAATAGTATTGAACTGGCGGCGGACCTCTTCGACCATTTTTAGAGCAGCACTTCCCACGCTCTTCATTGTCATGGCCGAGAACCAGTATGGAAGCATGGCTCCTACGATCAACCCAATGAAGACCTTTGGAGTCAAGACGTCAACAGTCTCAATCCCTGCTCTGCTCACAAAGGCACCAAACAGAGCAAGAGAAACAAGAGCAGCTGATCCAATAGCGAAACCCTGAACAAATGCATAGAATGTAAACGATTTAGTAAATTTGACTACCTTGATGACACAATGACAGCTGATCCAATAGCGAGTTTGATTAAAGTTATCTCAATTGGTTCTAATCCACAACTTATACACTGATCCAAGCCAACGATAAATGGATAGAATTTACCTTGCCAATGGCAGCAGTGGTGTTTCCAGCAGCATCCAGAGCATCAGTTCTTTGACGTATTTTGTGGCTCATTCCAGCCATTTCAGCAATACCACCAGCATTGTCACTTATGGGGCCGTATGCATCAATGGCAAGCCCGGTAGCAATAGTGCTGAGCATTCCCAAAGCTGCCACTGCAATTCCATACATGGCAGCCATGCTGAAACTCACATAGATAGCAATGGCAATGGCAAATATTGGAATGATGACAGACTTGTATCCCAGAGCCAACCCGAAAATCACATTTGTTGCAGCACCAGTCCTGCAAGAATCAGCCACATCCTGCACTGGACTGAAACATTAAACCGCACTTATGAGGACTGAATCCAATCTCCAAGACTGGACATATGCAGTAGTATAGAGGAAAGTCTATTTGCCCAATAAATATAACAGTGAAAAAGGATAATTCACCTGTAAGCATTGCTAGTGTAATACTCAGTAATATATCCAATAACAAGTCCAGCCCACAAGCCAATTGATACACAGAAGAAGAGATGCCTGCGGTTGCATAATATTAAATCAACAAATTTAAATATGGAAGGAAAGAGTAATATGGGACAGGCGAAGGGGTGAAGAAGAAGCACACCAGTTCTTTACGGTCTTTGTGCTTCCAAAGTTAAAGAGAGTGAATTCTGATGGTAGGGCAAAGAAGCTGACTATAGCAATCCCAGCAGTCATCAGAATAGTTGAGATGAGAAGTTGTCTCTTCAAGGACGGCTCAATCTCACTAACATTCTTAATCTCAACGAAATCAGTTGCAAAAAGCGTTGTTCCCAAGCAAACCACAATCCCAACTGAACTTATAATCAAAGGATAAGACATGGCTGTGTAGTCATGACTGATGCCGAAGGACGATATTGATGCAACAAAGAGAGCAGCACAGGATGATTCAGCATAAGACCCAAACAGGTCAGACCCCATCCCAGCAATGTCTCCTACATTGTCACCCACATTGTCGGCAATAACCTGAAAAATACCACAAGGTCCATAACATCAGGTGAAACCAATCATCAATGCCAGTATTGAACATATATGAGTGGGGAAAAGCAATGCATGTTGTGTAAATGATCATAGGTAATTTCTGAAAAATAGATCAAGATTCCAAAAAATAAAAATAGAAATGAAAATTAGATGACTATATATAAAAAAATAGTTCATGTATGTTGTCTGTTTGGCTCGTGGAAAGCTGCAGTGAAAAAAAGATTTAGGATTTGCCTCATTTATGACCTGATAACTCTAGATCATGCTTAGAAAAAATATTTTGGATCGATGGAGAACTAATGAAAAAGGTATAAACAGGTAGCGTTCGAAAAAATAGAAGAATGTCAGAAATTACAGCTGGGTTTCGTGGATCATCTTCAGGGATATTTCGTTCAACTTTTCCAACAAGGTCAGCACCAACATCGGCTGCTTTTGTGTATATACCTCCCCCAACTCTTCCAAAGAGTGCCATTGAAGAGCCTCCAAGGCCATAACCAGTAATAGATTCATAAAGTCCCTCCCAATCATCTCCATAGTACAAACTAAATAAATGGATGGACACATACAGAACCAGGAGTCCACTGGCAGCAAGTAGGAACCCCATCACGGCACCAGAGCGAAAAGCTACTATGAATGCCTTCCCGACACCCTTCCTTGCTTCCAGAGTTGTTCGTGCATTGGCATAGGTTGCAATCTTCATGCCAAGAAAACCCGAGAAGACAGAGGTCATAGCACCAAGCAAGAAGGCAATTGTACTAAACAGAGCATTTGCCAAGGCTGGTTTACATAGACTGCCTGTGTTATAAGTGCAAGGCTCACTTTTGGTGCTGAAGCCCTTAACTGAACCGAGAAAGAGGAAAATGATGGCACCAAAAACACCCATGAAGATGCTAAGGTACTTATACTCGGTAAACAGAAATGAGGTTGCCCCTGGAAACACCGCAAAGATCAAAAAGTAAGATTGAATACAATCAGAAAAGCATTTTAACACAGCCATTGTCAAAATCAAGCAGAATCTATACATTAAAAAACATTATACTAAAATCAATACATTCAACTGGAATGATTATAGCAGTTAATCGATATTTCTCACACATACATCAATGTTTCTCTCTGCATTTACACAAGCACTAACATGAGAGACTAAGAATTTGTGATTTGCAAGAAAAGAACAGAAGTAAAATTTATATTTTTTACTTTTTATGACTAGAAACACTAAAACCCAAAAAGAAAAAAAAAAATCCTCAAATAATTGGAGTGAAGAGAAAGCAACTGGGAAAAATCTTGCACAAAAATCTTCAAAGCCACACTTGTCTTCTATCCACGCAGAGAAGATCAAGTTCATGGATAGAAGATCTACGGATCAAAACAGATCAACCTGCATGCCACTGTTAAACCAGGTTGAATCATTGGAACAACACAAACACTGTTATCAATGGTCATGACTTCTATTTTTCGGGTTAACATATAAACACATCAGTAATATAGACATCTGTTCTTAATGTTCAATTTTATATACTTTTTTTTCCAGGGAAGCAAGATGGGATCTGCTTTGATAGTGGATTTATTTTAGCATAATGATCACTACAATAAATCTGACATAAATAAGCCACCAAATTGATCAAAGTGGGTGATGAGAGCTTAATTCTTTATTCAGAATCCCCGGTACCATCTACAAAAACAGACCAAGTTGTAGCTGGAATTGGAAGGTCTCTTTCAGTTTCCACAGTACACATGTAGAAACTTAAAAGGACAAAACATTTTAGAAAGGGAAGTAAAACAATATAACATTTTCCTCTGAAACAAACAAAACATCCATCACTATTTCAAAAATCCCAAAAGGGGAAATCAGAAAAATAAGGAAAAAAATTGGTGAATCTGGTAAATTCAAGATTCCCAGTAAGGATCACAAGTCAGAAGCCAGAAAACAAACAAAAACTATCAGAGCAAAACATGAAGAGGCCAATAAATAATCTCCTATATATTAAGAAATAGACTAATATTTCTATAATTCATGACAAAACCAATCACTCCCAATATCAATAACATATTCCCACAAAAATAAAATAATCCCATTCATATAAAATTCTACAAAACACAGCTATATAGAGAGTCCAAGATCCCCATATAGAATTGAAAGGTCTCTCTTTCCACTAATCCTGTCAAAATTTAAGAGGAAAACGGCAAAAACTTAAAATGAATACATGTGAAACCCAGAGCAATAGAGAAAGAAGTAAAAGAATATGACAATTTTGTATAAAAAACAAAACATATACGGTACTTGGAAAATCCCAAAAGGGGAAAACAGTGAAAGAAATTAGCAACATGGTGAATCATTATAGATCACTTTTTCCCCAGAAAATCCCCACCAGATCAAGAGCCAAAGTACATAACAGACAATCCGAACAGTACAAGAAGAAGCAGAATAAACAATTTGTTGTGTGTTAAGAAATAGAATAAACCAGTCACCACCTATTTAAATAAAATAAACCCACAAAAAAAAATAATAATAATCATCATCATCATCACAATCTCAATCATATAAAAAATCAACCAAAACCCATCCACAAAACCTCAGGAATCTCAAACCAGAGAGAAGGGGAGAGAGAGAGCTCACCAACAGAGATGGCATTCTGAATCTCAGCACACTTAGCAGCAACATCCTCATGGTCAATACCCTCTTCCTCTTCTTCAATCAACCTATCACTATACCCATTGTTGAGGTCAGAATCAGCAGAAACCTTAACCTTAGACACCAGAAGCCACTGCAACAGAGCAAACCCAATTCCCACCAAGGCAGCAACAGGTATCAGAATCTGAGTCAACGCCTCTCCCATCACACCCATCTCCCTAAAGCGCGCACACAACCCAAATGAGAAATGACCCCCAGTCTTCAAACTCTTATAGCAAAACAAACACCCAAAAAGCACCACTGGTTTGCAGCACACAATCTGAAACTATAGGCCCATTATCTGAAAGTTGTGGCTTTGCATGAGGTTCTAGGGATGTGTGAACTGGTTGGTTTGATTGTTGGTTGGGCGTGTATTATAGCAGATTTCATCATCCATTGGATTTTGTCAAAACCAGTTGGTTTGATTTGCAGGTATAGGGTTTTTCACTCTTGTCTCATTCTCAATATATAATCTCTCTCCCTGACTTGGACTTCCCTCAGGTTCCTTCCTTCTACAATTTGTCAGGTTCTTGGATCATCCTGGCCTTGCCATCATGTCAACATTGTTAAAGAAGAATATCTGTAAATATTTTAAAGAATCAAACTCTTATTGGATGAATCTCTCGTGTTACTTATCCATTCCATTACTATTTTTTTATGCCCATTAAAACATCTTTTTTTAATACTAAGATATAAATAATACATAGATTATGAATAATATGATCATAATGAATACGACGGACGAAACAACGTAGTCAATGATACGAATAATGTGATTTTTTTTTATATATTCAAATGTAACAATTAAAACTATAATTTTTTTAAATAATATTATTCTTCACTTATAATATATTTATGAATGAAATAAAGGAATATTAAAATAAGATTTTATTATTTTTCTTAATTTATGGGAAGGCATGAAATAATTGCTACGCGGTTTTTTACATTTTGACGAATCCTAGTTTGGATCTACTCAAAAGATTTTTATTATTATTTTTATTTTCTTTTTGGATTGGGAAAAGACAACCAAGATGGTCCAAAAGTCATAATGATGTGGTTGGGATGTATGGGATTTGTGGATGGATATTTATTTATTTTTGTGTGGAATAATATTTTTATTTTCATATTCATTTTTAAATTATTTTTTGGAAATGTGTGGTTGGAGGCTTGGAGCCATGCGCAGCTACGTTACATTAAATTGATGGGTACTTTTTAAAAATTATAATTAAAAAATAATATTTTTTATTTTAAAATTTCATTAAATATGAAATCATTTTTACCACAAAAAAAAAATGGAAAATAACAATTGTCTGATTTTTATATTAAACTATTTTTGAAGTTATAAGTTTTTTTTTTAATAAAAATGAATTTAAATATCCTACACATTTTAGGTGAGTATAAATTCATTGAAAAATCTAAAAAAAATTAAATAAAAAAGAAGAAGAAGAATTTAATGGGCAAGATGGGCATGGACGTGAATTGGGTGGACATAATAAATAGGCTTCATGGCCACATAAATCACTTGTCATTGTGATGTGGAATCATTATCTACTTTCTCTTATTTACTTGTACAATTTCGTACCCAATTTCACATGAGACTAGATCTTGTAGAACCCTTGATTGGCTTCCAAGAAAATGAACAAGAAAAGACCAGTCAAAATAGTTTTCTGTTCATTTTTCTCTTTACGTAACCACGAAGATTGACTCATCTCTTTATTTTTTGGGCTTAGAAACAGTCTATCACCGCTGTCCTTTCTTCTTCCTTCTTGAACAAGGAAGTGGGAACTGAGATCCTCTGCATGCATGGTGCATGAAGTTGCCTGCAACTGCCTCCTAATTCAATGGTTTAGGCTATGTTTGGTTCTACAAAAGGAAAGAAAAAAGCGTTATTTCACCATAAAAAAAATCAAATATAATTAAAATTTATCAAAATTTTATATATTTTTAAATTAATTTAATCTTTATATAATAAAAAAAATAGTTAAGATGAACCTAAAAAAACATATAAAAATAATTTATTGAGTTTAAATTTTTCTTAGATTTTTTCTCAAAATTTCTTTTAATTTTTTCAATAATCAAACATACCTTAGTTTGGATTGATTTTAAACCCACTCAAAAAAAATTAGAACAAGTTAAAACCAATTTATTGGTTGAATCAAACCGAATTGACAGAGTATAATTTAATTAATTCAATTATATATATATATATATATGAATTCAATTTAAATATGTAGATAACTCGTAAAATTAATAGATTTCATTTTTACTTGGAATTAACTCAATCCATCTAATTTGATTTGGTTTGATTGAAACTACACCCTCTAATATATATATAACTTTGAAAAAACATATCAATATAACTTGATTTGATTTGGTTTGATGTTACCCATTGCTTTATATATCAACTACTTTATACATCATATCAAATGCTTTGTAGGATTAGGGTACGAAAAATATGATTAAAGATATAAATAATATGAGTTGATTATGAAATCTCATACGAAAATTTATGATGAAAAATATAAATAATATGCGTCGAATTTGAGATGTAATTAATATCTTATTTCATTGATTAAAATGTAGCTCTTAATGTTAAAATTTTGATACCATATATCAATTTATCCTTAAAGAAAAGTATTAGAGAAATGTTCCAAAAACATCATTTATCTTTGCATAAATGGTTGGTGGGTCATGTTGGGTCACTCTAAATGTGGTGCACCATATTGGATCTTGCTTCTTCTTCTACATTTTTCATTTTCCTCTCACCCACCACTTAGCTACCCTAATTAATTTAATCACCTAATTTTTATTTTTTATTTTTTATTTTTTAAGTGGAAAGATTGTCAATAGCCTGCAAGCAAAGGCATCTTAGATCAAATGTGAAATGGGGTCCCAAAGTTTTAAAATTTCAGAATTAGTTAGTCATTGGATTTTATGGAAATATCCAATAAAAATATTGTTTGGATAGAAATTAATCAAAACTTATAAATGTCGGAAAAACTAAATATATATATATAAAAGAATTAAATTATTTTATTTAAAAAATAATATATGTATAATAAAAATTGTATGAAAATAATATAAGTTGAAAATATATTTAATACTAAAACGAGGTTTAAATAATTCAAATGCATTTCATAATATAAAATGAAATATATATGATTTTTTTTTGGTTTAAAAATGTTTATATTTCATTTGAAAGTTCATTATGAAAATCTCACGAAAAAATATGTTGTTAGTTTATTTAAATTATTAAAATGATTAAAAAGAAGCATTTATAATTTATTTTATCAAATTAATTTATATTTAAAATTTTTATTTTTATAAAATCTTAGGAAATTTATTAATTATTTTGATATTTTAGTTATTTGTCCTTTTGTCAATAACTTCATCTTTTTTAATATTTTAAGAATTTAAAATCATAAATATATTAAAAAAAATTACAATAAAAGTGCTTTAAATAAAAATAATACGATCAATATGAAAAAAAAATGTAAAATAAAAGAATAATATAAATAAAAAATAAAATAATTATAGGTGATGTAGGGCGGCTTTGTCCACCCATTTTCTATTCAAATTTTTTTTTTCCAATTTCTTACCAAAATCGGCTGCCTACACTTTATTTATTTATTCATATCAAAGGAGACTATAAAATAAAATACCTATAAATTCGGTTGAAGATGAATCATATAATCTTCAAGAAATTGAAAATAAAATCCTTAATGAATTTGGTTATTTAGTTTAAATTGATAATTTTAATTTATTGCTTTATAATTTTTTATATCTATCATCTCTTACATTCTTTTGAAAGCTCAAGGTGTTGCATTTAAGGCAAAATTTTCAAAAATTAATATTACAAATTTTTATTAATTCTTTCAATATTTTAAAATCAGTTTTTGGAAATTTATGATTATGACTTAATAAGGTTTTAAAAATAGTTTCTAATATTTTTAAAATTTTTAATTAATACTTTTTCATGACTTTTGAAGGAAAGTACGAATGTTCTTCCTTGAAGGCTTGAACCCACCTGACCTAATCAGTCAAGATGACATTTTTTTTTGCCAAACCTTTGTTTTTTTTCTTATCATAATTTCCATAGAAACAAACACCACAAGATCATCAAATTGGTATCATCAATGGTTTTATAATATTACCTTCTATTTTACTCTTCATGTTTATATCTTTGTTTAATGACTTAAATTTCATTATACATTCAAACGTCTCATGTAAAAAAGTTTAGTATGATACGTAATTGATATTATATACTCCTTTAATAAAATTAGTTAACTAGGTTAAACGGTTTTGGTTGAATTTTCAAAAGAACGGTCAACTTTTCGGTCTTTACCGAAAACAACCTAAGTTTAACAACCTCGTACAAGAAAAACAAGCAAAAAACTTCCACAATTGAACCTAGAGTGTCTTTCAAGAAATGTAGGTTGGAGAAGAGACCTTAGGCTATGTTTGGTTATAGAAAATTTTCCCTCAAATTTTCCTAAAAGCCAAATACAAGCTAATAGATTCACCAAATCCATATGTAATCCAATCACATTCTAATGAGTCTACACAAATTACACGTAGTAAGTAAGAAGGTGTTATATTGGCTTACCATGCCATTTCCAAATCGATGATCAATGAGCTAGTGATAGAGCTTAATGTGGTGATGGCTGCAATGCCTGGACCGCCCATGAAGGGAGAGGTGCCTGGAAAGCGACAGCAACACCGGTGACCGGATGCTCAAATGACAAGCTCTCTGCATGAAGCTCGTGGCCGTCGTAAATTTTCCCTTTCCATTCATGGACACCCTCATATTTCACATCCCCTCTTATGGAAATCCCAAGGTACTGGCAATGCAAGCGAATTTGATGCGTTCGTCCGCTGCGAGGAAACGCTCTCACCAGAATCTCATCCTGCCTCGCAATACTGTCTATGACCGATCTTTCTTCAACTACTAGAACAGGTTCGTCGGCTTTTCTAGATTCAGGTAGCTCTTTGACGTTTCCTTGCCCGTTTACTGATAATACTTCAAATGAAGTCACCATGTCTTTGATGGCTGGAGCATTTGGTAGTGGCCGACCCACGTCTGATGCAGCGTAAACCCGCCAGGCTCCGAATTTTGATCGACCATGGCCGGACTTGATGGTTATTTTCTCCCATTTTGGAGCGGCACCAATGCAGAGGGCGAGGTATGTTTTTGTGACCTTGCGGTCGGAGAATGCTTTCATGAGCTTGGCAGCTACTTGGTGGGACTTGGTAATAACCATTACACCACTTGTGTCACGATCCAGCCTGTTAGCAAGATGGAGACTCCTACAAGAATCTGTTAAATCAAAAGTTAGGACACCCAGTTCAGTCTTCAGAGATAATTCATCACAAAATTTAAGTAAAAACACGCTAAAAATACAACGATCCGCTCCTTAACCCGTTCTAGACCCAAAGAGACCATGTCCATATGATCCGTTTTCCCAAAGAGACCATATGCATATCATCCATTTTAGATCCAAAGAGAACCTCACACTTTAACAGAAGGTCTACAAGGTTAACAGAGTCCAACCCATATACATAGCTTGAGGGACCAAATAAACAAACAACCGGTCGAACAAACAAAGGCACGCATCAGAGTTGGGATCAACTCTAATGCCATTAGTAATGGTCCGTTCCAAACCGTGTAAATATAATCTCTTTGTGCCCGAATGGACCCTCACGTCCGAGTTCATCAACCCTCATCAATTTTTCCACCAAAACAGCACAAACCCACAACACAAAACGCAGAGAAGAACATCGAGAGGCCGGTACCGAGTCCATCGGAGTCATTTGACTCACTGGGAACCCGCATCAACCCGGATTTAACTCACCGAGTTGGTGAGGACCTCCGAGTCCTCCAATCCCGACCAAGTTTTCCACAAAATCAACAATGACCCACAAAACGAAACACAGAGAAGAACACAGGCGAGACCATTACCTTGTCCATCCGAGTCGTCGAGCATCCGACTCACCGATAACAAAATCGTCTCACAATAGACGCCTTGAGGCTTGTTCACGGCCATCAGCCACTGGTCTTCAAAGAGAATATCGCTTCTGCAGAGAGAGAAGAGGCTGGACCTTGAAGAAGCGGACATGGCTCTACTCTGCTCTATGTGCTTCGAAATGGCCGGCAATGGCGGAGAGATGGGTTTTGGGTAATTCGTTAGGGTTTGGGGGGCATCTTTTGAGTTTGGGTCGATGTATTCTGCCATGGTGGTGTGAGGGAGAGATGCGCCAAGAGATCGGACGGCGGCGGTGATGGTTGGAAGGTTGGGGGAGAGGGAGGATCGAAGGCAGAGACTTGGGGATAAGGGCATTATGGTCATATGGGAATGGGATGATTTTCCTTCTATGATTTTTTTTTTTAAAAAAAAAATACTTTTTACGTTTTTATTTTATTTTTATTAAAAGTAGTTTTTAAAAATTAAGGTAATGTTGTTAGAAATAATTCTCATATATATTTTTAAGTTTTAATAATACAGTGTCTCTTGTTAAATCATTTCATCACTTTATTACAACAATTCTGATTTTTTTTAAAAATTATTCTCTGATTTATATAGAATAAAAATATATTTGAAAATTATTTTAAGAAACAAGTGAAAATAATAAAAATAAATTAAACTACATTATCTGAAAATACTTTATTTTTTATATTAGAAAACAGAAAATATTTTTATCCGTCAAACGTGTTTTTTGTTTTAAAGAACAAAAAAATTATTTTAAAAAATAACTCCCAAACATGACTTAAGGTTTTGTTTGATAAGTGTTTTTGAAAACAATTTTTAAGAAAAGTTTGTTTAAAAACCTAAAATGTTTTTAACATAATTTTAATATTTTAAAAATAAATTTTTATATCTAATACTTTATTTTTAATTATTTTATATATTGTATAATTATTTAAAAAAAAAACTTAAGAAAACAACTACAATATATCATATGAAAATACTATACTTTATGTTTTTAAGAATAAAAAATAAAAAATAATTTTCTAATTGTCGAACATATATTTTTTTTGTTATAAAGAATAGAAAACAATTCTAAAAAATAGTTACCAAATAGACTTTAAATTTTTCTAAATTCGTATTCTATTCACTAAAATTTATAGCTAATTTATACTCATCTTGTTATTTTTTTTACCTATATCTTAATTATTATAATTTTTTTTATAAAATCATTATCTTAATCTAACTTTCATTCTTTTAAAATATTTCTAATCTTATAACTTAATTAATATTCTAATAATTTTAATTTAACTTTATATATATATATGTAAAAATTTTAACTTTCATAATTTCTACATTAATGTATTTTAATTTTTTTTTTGGAAAAATAAGGAAATTATTAATACCTAGGATTTCCCAAACTCAAAATTTAGGTTCTAAGTTTAAGCCATTTGGGCTATACTTATTTTACATCTCTCAAAATAAGCATAATCCTTATCTAAAATAATATCAAATCATTTTGATAATTTGATTCTACATTATTTTAAAATAAAAATAATAAATCATTATTAAATTTTTTTAATTTTAAAATTTACACATTGGTACACCCTTCAATACGACGTCGTTACAGGGCAGGTTCCGCATCGTCTTCACTGGACAACTCTTCCACCTCCACTGGCAAAACCCTAAAACGCTAATCATCGCAATTTCACTATCTCCCAAGTTCAAAGCCAAAGCCACATGGGTATGGCTTCTGGATGTAACGTTTCGAAGAAGAAGATATCTGGGTTCTCTTCATATTTGCTTCAAACATTGAAAAACCCACCTGGGTTTAGCTCGAAGTATCCTCCATTATCGGGCTTGAACTCAAAAAGACATATTTTTTGGGCTTCCACACATGAATTTCCGCAGAATATTTATGGGTTTTCTTCATATGTGATTCAAACAATGGAAAGCCCACTCGGGTGTCATAAAGATTTCGTATCACAGTCTCGAAATTTCTCAAGTTCGAATTCGAACAAGGTGGTCTTGTGTTCCGGGTATGGTTTTTTGGGGAAGAACATGACTAGGTTCTCTTCAGTTATGATGGAAACCTCGATAAACCCATCTGGGTTTCATCAAGTTTCAGGCAATTCCAGGTGGGTTAGGCAGTTTGGTTCTCAGGCGGCCGCAGAAGCCTCGACCTCAGATGGCCTTACGGTGGAAGGAATAATTGCTAATCAGTGGCCAATTCTTGATGAAAGTGAAAGCGATTGGAAGAGTCATGCTGCTGCAATTGCTCTGTCCATTCATCTGATCAAGAAGCGCCTACAGGTATATAATTTGGAGTATAATTTTATAACAAAGTTGTGATTGTGTGTTTGGCATTGGCAATTTTTTCTATTCAATTTGAAGTAAAACATTATCTGGTTATTTACACTGGCATTAGGATGTGGTTTTGTGTTTGTTTGGGATGATTTTTTTCTTCAGTTTGGTGTAATGTCATGTTGTTTATGGTGACAGTGGAAGAAATTGGTGGTTAGGTTGGACGTATTATCTGCTCAGTTGAATAAGCCAGACTTATGGGACAACCCTGTTCATGCTGGGAAGATAAGCCGAGAGCATGGTATGCTCATGGGTAAAATGAAGGGGGTGAAGAATTTGGAGCAAGAGCTGCTTGAGCATATTGACATGGTAAAGCTCGCCCGAGAAGAGAATGATCCAGAGTTGGAATCGGTGGGCTCTCACTTCTCCTAGGCATGTATTCGTTCTGTTTTTTGGCAAAAATATGGTATCTTGCTTTCTAATTGTGTTAGTTTTGATATTTGGAACTGTTATTTATCTGAAAGCGTGCAAGGCAAATGATTTGTTTACTTGAACTAGTGAATAACCGATACTTGGAAAGATGGCCTAGTTATTGAGAAGCATCAATTGGTGTCATTAATAGTTTATGGAGGACAAGAGGTGAGAGTGAATAATGGGAAATGGAACAACTCAAATGGTTGTTGCAGAGTACTCCAATGCCTATCTTGGAGAATCATGGGCTTTCTCCAAATAAAATCCCCGAGTGAGAAAGCATAAGAGAGTGGGTGATAAGTAAGAAACATAGTGGGGAAAGAGGGAGATAAATGAAAGCCGATGGAGCTCTTCCCTAAAATAGAGCCTCCTCCTAGTTATTTGATGTCTGGGGGTTAAGATATGCAGGATAGTTACCTATTTAATAGAAGTGGGATTCTTGTTCTAGTATTAAACCTGTTCCATTTTTTGGCTTTAGTAATGAATATGATTAGGATGTGGTCCTCTTGCAGGAATCCTTGAAAGCTTTGCTTGGAATGAGAAGAAATTCGAAGGAGAAAGAACTTGAAGCTTTGTTAGCCGGGGATCATGATTCTTGCTCTTGTTACATTGAGGTTACTTTACCTCATTCTTCAAATGCATTAACTTTTTATGTTTTGTGGTATTTAATCTTATTCTTTTGTCATTTTCTAATGACAATTTTTAAATTGGTGATTTTATGCCCATCAGAATCTTAATATTTTGGAACACAGTATAGGTTCAAGCTGGTGCTGGGGGTACAGAGAGCATGGACTGGGCTGCAATGGTCATGCAGATGTATAAAATGTGGGCTCAGCGCCGTGGATATGGAGTCACTGTAGTGGATGAAATGCCTGGTGAGATTGCAGGAATCAAGGTTCACCTTCTTACCATCTTTTTCTCATCATCTCTTTTATTCATATACATTGTTGCACACTTGTGATAGATTAAGTACCCTCTAAAGAAGGAAATCAAAACCCACACAAACACTTGCATAGACACAAATTTACGAAAAGCTCTGAACTTCATTGAAGGCTCTAATAACTTGTACCTACTGAAACTGAAGTGTGGTCTGCTTTACACTCTTAGGGATTGTACTTTGTTGTATTTTTTGAAAGATGACCATTAGTTTTCTGATTTCATACCAATCTTTTTTTTAGCGAGCAACAATAAAAGTAGATGGTGAATATTCATTTGGGTATGCCAAAGCAGAAGTAGGAGTGCACAGGTTGGTACGTATCTCACCATTTGACAGTGGAAAGCGTCGGCATACTTCATTTGCTGCTGTGGCTGTGATTCCGATTCTGGGTGATGCATCTTCTCATGTTCAAATTAATGAATCTGATCTTCGTATTGAGCGGTTTCGTGCTGGGGGAGCTGGTGGCCAGCATGTTAACACTACTGAGAGTGCTGTGAGAATCGTTCACATTCCTACAGGAGTCACTGCTACTTGTCAAAATGAAAGGTACATACATATGTGCCTGGAACAAGCAAAAAGTTAGTGATTTGCTTTTCATATAGAACTATTAATCGTGATATCAAATGTAAACACAGATCACAACACCAGAACAAGGCTTCAGCCATGGCTGTGCTTCAGTCCCGACTCGACCAGCTTGAGATCTCTCGCCAGGCTCAGATCAATGCTCAGCATACCCAGTCTCTCACCGACATCAGTTGGGGCAACCAGATACGAACCTATGTCCTCCATGTATGCTTTCACACCACGCAACATTCATTATTTTCTTAGCTATCATAACCTTCATAAACTATCTTTTGATGCAGCCTTATCGGATGGTCAAGGATCTTAGAACCAATTATGAGGTTTCAGACCCTGATTCGGTCCTGGAGGGGGATCTTGACGGCTTCATCCTGAGCTATTTGTCGGCTTCCTTGGACAAGGATGAGGGTGAAGGTGGCATTTAAAAATATTTGCAGAACTCTGCATACCTGCTGGAATTCTGAAAGCTCAGCCCCATGTTCAGGCATCCAAGGTATGATCTGGGTTGATGCCCTTGTTCTAAGCTTCAGCTGCAATATCCGGCATCTGCACAGGATGATCATCAAGGGATGGTATAGTTGGAGTTGGAGAGAACACCGGGATTTGTATGGTGGGGTGAAAGGGTTTTTCTTCACAATGGATATGTATTCTTTTGATGTCAAGTTTGGTTACTAACTGCTGCTGCAATAAATTCATCTAGCAATTAGATTCACGGTTCTTCATCGGTTTCCCTTGCAATGTTCATATTCAGTTGAAGCATCCTTTAAACCATACGTAGAAAATTTTGGATAAACCAATTTGGTACCATACTGAGCTTGCAATTTGAGCCATTGTGTATGATTAAAGAGTCCAGTGGATGTTTTTAAAAAACACTTCCAACCTAAAAACTGTTCCTGACGGTCAGCAAAATTTAAAAAGTGCTTCCAGTTTGGTGGTTACTAGTGAGACTTTGGCACCCTAGCCGGGCCAGAAACTCACGGGCCCAGTTTGCCTGACGCCTAACTTCGAGATTGTCCACGGGTACCGTGGATCCTTAATCAGGCCACCGTTAGATGAGTCGAAAGTCCAAGAACTTCCTTTGAATACTTTCATTGATCTGACCCGTTGGATCATATTACTTTCTTTAAAACCGGAAAAGTCAATCTTCCAACAAAACGACGTCGTTTTTTATGTCTTTAATAAGAATAGAGCTACAAGTGATGGAACCATCTCCCCCATTTTATCTTTGTGGTATGTTCGAGAAAGTTTTCCCGGAAATGCTTTCCATGGAAACAAACAGAGCCTTTAAGGGTTTCAATTTTTCATGAAGCTGCGGTTAGAATCTCTCCTTCTCTGAAGTTTTTTCTTCAAAACCCTAATTGGTATCGTATAGACATTGATTTCGTGAAGGAAATAGAGATTTGGAGGCGAGAAGTCGAGTTTGCTTCGATTTGAAGTCGATAGATAGACAAATCAGAGATTTGAAGGCGAATGATTGAGTCGTTTCTTTGGTTCGAAGTTGGTATATAGGAAATTCTGAGTTTTGGAGGCGAAAGGCCGAGTCTTTACTTTGATTTGAAGTTGATATTTAGAAAAATGGGTTCTCCAGTGATAACTCCGGAAGATGTGCTAGAGTCGCTGATGAATGACGGCACGATTGATGCTATCAGATTGAAGATCATCAATCAACTCAAAGCTAATGTATCTATCCCTCTATCTCTTTCTCTATTCATTTTTTTCTTTCTTAAACAATTTTTCTTGGAAAAAATATTCTTCTGGGCGAGAAAATGGTGGTGGTGGTGGTTATAGAGTTAATGGAGAACCTTAGATATCTGCTTTTGCGTTTCTTCATCTTTATTGACAAAGCTCAATTGTTCACTGCTTATCAAAAAATAAGTGAATAAATAAACAAAAAAAAAGAAGAAGAAATCAACTTGTTCACAGTATTTGATTTGCAAATTGATAGGCGATTTTTTTGGCTAGGAATTCACTTTGTCAGAATCACCATTGGATTCAGAAAACACATAACTGTCAGGTTTTTGTAGTTGTGGAGATGAATTCAACTGAATTTCAACCAAATATCAGATTTTAAGGGTATGTTTGGTTGTCTTATTCAATATTGAAATGCTCATTACATTTGAAAGGTAGAGATTCATAGATTGAAATGGAGCCATTAATGAAAATTATAGAGAATTTCATGGGATATTGGTATTTTGGATTTTTTCCTTAAGTTGTGTTGGCAGGTTTGCGATTGTGTAAATTTCAGACAGGGGAAATTGAACTTTCTTGGGATGTCCATATGTGCCCCCATGAAGATTGTACTCCATTGACTCTTTGTGAATGGTTATAATCTTAACAATGGCATAGTAGAGTGCAAATCTTGGGCTCATAGTTGTTAAAGGTGGGATTAGACTTAAGGTGCAACCACACCCTAGTTATAGGGCCTCACTTGCCAATATGTGAGCCTTATTGGAGAGATGTGCCTTGTCTACTTTACCTTTTCTTTAAATACCTTTATTCTTAAAATTTCTAATTGTATATTGAAATTTATATAATTTTATTATTTTTTATTGAATGCTTATTTTAAATGTTTGGAATCGTAAGTTTTTTGTTGATGAGATTGGATTTTGGATCATATTTTATAAAATTAAAACACAGCTCAGGTTAGATCTCACTTCACTCAAGCACTCGTCTTGTGCTTCATCTTATGCCTAAGTCATAGGAGACTTTTGCACCTTAGGTGCGGCTTTCCCCTTTTAAAACTATGTTTGGGCTTCTCGCCAATTCTCTTCCTTTGCCAACCTCAAATATACTTGCTAATCAATTAAAAAGGCCAAAAAATGAAAGCAGAGTGATGATTCATAATATTTAGGTTTAAGGATTCAAAAAATGTAGCAATGCTTGAAGCATTGCTGTTTTATTATGGGTTTCCAGGTAGTGATTTCAATGCATGTGCTTTTCTTTGTGATAGGAAGAGCTGAAGAATTCCACTATTAAGATGGCAGAGCAGAGTAAAGTTCTTAACACTCCTGGAGCAGAGAAACAGACCAAGCGGGAGCTTTTTGATGCACTTCGGCAGGAACTTGAGTAAGTTCTGGTGTGGCTTTTAATTGTGTTCCTGAATATTTTTCCAAGATAGGCATGATCCCACTGGTTTAGGATAATCGCTGGCTTTTAACACACCATAGCAAACTTGTAATATTGTGGTTATGTGACAGATTTTGATTGACTTCATGTCTGTTTTGAATTGATGCAATCTTCTCTTTCAAAACTCTTATTAACTAGATGACCAATCCTGTGCATCCAATTTTGGAGAAAACTCATTAGTGGGTCTTAAGTTATAGCACCCCATGAGTAGCTCAACTAGGTGGTGCACCTTTGGAATGGGATCTCCCTAGTTTGAGTTCTGTGCTTATCTGATACATGGTTCTTGGGTGCGTAGCACAGTCGTGTATTCATAGTATATAGGAATAGGATGTATACAGCTGGTGCTAAAACGGAGTCCTACACATGGCTCTTGGATGAGCAGTTGTATATCCTTGGTTTTCACAGGCCTGCCTACCAGGGCTAGTGGGTTTCTGTGTTATAAAAAGAATATTATTTGTAAGAATGTGTTTATGCTTTTGTATCTGTGTACATGCTCACGTGTGTCCAAATCGTGATTAATCCAAATTGCCCCACAAAAATGTTGCCTAGAAGATGCAAAACTAACACAAGTCCTCTTTCATTAAGTAGAAACTAAGTTTACCGGTGAAATTGTGGTTCTTTCTATTTACACCCTCTATAGTCAATGAATTCGTATTTTTCAATTTGTTCAATTTGTGCTCATTTCCTTTGTTTAATTCTTTTTGCTCTTTCAAACTCAAAAACTGCATTTCACTTTATTTTCTGAACCCTATCTCCATGTATGAAAACTGGGGAGATGGTTAGCATGCATTATATGCTATATTTGTGTGCATTGTTCTCTTCATTTGTTGACGAGCAATCCTTTTTATTTTGTTTTAATTATCATGTTGGTTTTGCGTAGAACCCCAGCACTTGAGAAGGCATCTAAATCAGTTTGGGAGTTGATTCTGGACAATAACGGGCTGGGCAAGGAAATAAGCGAAACAGTTGAACGAGTTTTCTGTCGATTAAGTGGCCGTGAAGCTCCATTATTTCCTGAACCAAATATTGAAGCGCAGCCAGGAAAAGAGAATGAAAAAGGAAAAGCAAAAGAAAATGAAAACGAAAACGAAAATAGAAAGGAGAATTCAGGTTCCACATCAAAGAAAAGGAGCTTTGCTGAGATGAACAGTGAAGGGGGAGCTGATGAAGTAGCAAGCAAATCTAGGGATCCTCCATCTGCTCCTGAAGATTTTACTAAACCACCTTCACCAAGTTCAATGACATAAACCCCTCCTTTTACTAAGGTGAGATCAGTTCCTTTGGATCCTTTGCTGCCAATCTGTAAGTTGATTTAGCAGCCAATTTAGGAAAATTTGAGGTTAACCGTAGACATTGTGAACCCGGGATTAACTACTACTTTAATTGTAGCTGATCTGCAAGAAAATGGGAATAATTTACCATTATATGCTTTGAAGGAGATTGAGTCCATTTGGGAGTAACCCTCGTTAAAACATTTAAAAACACTTCATGGTGAATTTTCACTTAAAAGTGTTCCAAATAGAAACACTGCGAAATGCACTCTTAACGTCTTGGGACTTCATTTATGTGGATTTCATGTGGTATAAATAGGATTATTTTGAAGTACTTTTGATAAATTTAGGTTATGTTTGGTTCCCGGAAAATATTAAGGAAAGAAAAAAAATATAAAGGAAAATAATTTTTTTATGTTTGGTTGTCCTATGAAAAATATCAAAGAAAATCAAATATGATTAAAACTAATTAAAAACTTATGTATTTTTAAATTATTTAATCTTTATATTGATAAGTTAAAATAAATAAAATGAGTTTGAAGTAACAAAAAAAATAATTTATTAACTTTTAATCTATTTTTTTATTTTCCTTCACTTTTTCTTTCCCTCTGCTTTTCCTTTGTATTTTCTTTCCCTGCATTTTCCTTCAAATTTTTTGGGAACCAAACATAGCTTAATAGATTTTTATAATGTATAATATAAGAACATTAATTGATAAGAATAGAACAAGATCAAAGGCTTGACTAAATTAGAAAGGTGGTATTTGTTTTTTTGTTGAATAGAAAAAGTTAAAATATTTGATTTTTTTTATTTAAGTAAAAGTAACATGTTGATATCAATCAACGTAACTAGATTAAACATATTAATAACAAGTTTACTTTAATTATATTAGTTAATATTAATAAGTTATTTTTAGTTGAATAGAAAAAGTTAAATATTTTGATTTTTTCTATTTAACTAAAAAACAAACATGGCTTAATAAAAATGAAAGTAAAAAAAAAAAAAAAAAACCTAAAAGGTAATCAAAATATTGCCCATTTGTGCTTGACCTCGTAGATCTTCTGTTTATTGGCTCAATTAACATTAGTAAAATCCTTCCCCTTGAAAGATGTAAAAGATATAAACGTATGAGTTAAATTTTATTAATTATTATTTAATTTGTTTCATATTTAATGTAGAGAACTTATTTTAAATCACTAGAATAATTATGAATGGTACAAACAATAAGTGAGTGAAATTTGTTATCACTCGTTTAAAGGATTTTTTTATTTTATTTTACTTTTTTTAGAGCTTTCATCTACTTCTAATATAAGAAGTTAAATTTATTTGAAAGTATAATTTTTGTTTTAAAATGGAGGACTTAATTAAAAAATTTGTACCTCATTAACACATGCACACCCTATTATATTATTATTGTTTTCAATATTAAAGTATATAATAAGCTTTAAATCTCTTTATTAACCCGCTAACTTAATTCTTTTATTATGTATTTTATGAACATAATCTCCTAAAGTATGGTTTTTGTTAGAGTTAATTGTTCAAAAGGCCAATTGTTCTCTTAAAAGGATATTTGAATTCAAATATAAATGGAGTGAGTTTTTTTTTTTTTTTTTTTACAATTATGAATATTTGGTAGAGGAAGGACCAATTAAAGGGGTCTTTTCTCTTTAGAAAATTAAAATGAGACTACTAAAATATTTAAGATAGACACTTCTTAGTGTTTTGGGGTTTTTTTTATATTTTTTTTCCCATTACACCATCAATTACTTCATCAAATCCTAATTTAGTTAGTATTCATCATGCTCTACCCATTTCAAGAAATACCCCTTTTGTCATTTTCACATCATTTTGAAACCATCTTGAGGTTTAAGACAACTTTTTAACCTCCAATCTATAGAGAAAGAAAATATGACATATTATTTTCATTGATGATGATGGATATTTATATATAAATACATTTAAGTTCTATTATAATTCAAACTCTATCTCCTACGGCAATTAAATTAATAGTAAACTTCTATTATAATTTAAATTATATATTCTATTCTAATTCAAACTAATATATAATAAATAGATAAATATTAATATGTAAATTAAGAATAACATTAACTTTCTCTAACATGTCCCTGCAAGATGGAGCTTCAATCGGAGATTCCAATCTTGGTCTTGAGAGAAAAGAAAATAGATTACGATGCATTCAACTTCCATGGAGGGCGATCTCCTTGGATCCAAACGACAAGTGGATTCGACTTGATGATTGAAAGATTAGACAAGAGTAGTGAGATCTTTCTAAGCTGAATTTCCAAAAACTTTGAAAAACTTGTAAAAAGAAAGTTTATTGAATGAAGAGTAGGATTAGGAGCCTTATTTAACATCAAACTAAATAATGTTTTTGAAACTAATGTAGTAGATGATATAAGAGGTAAAGGAGAAGACATAGTATATGGTAGCTTTCAAGTAGAGGTCAATGAACATGAGCATGTTTGTTTTCCCAAGACATGCAAGAAAGCAATCAAATCTTTGAGGAAGCTTTTAGAGAAAGAGATAGAGGTAGAGTTGAAGGTAATAATAAAAAAGTATATGTTAAATTAAGGGAACCAACACTAGTAGGAAGCAAAGGAGAAGAAAATTCTAGTAGATTTGAATCAAAGAAATTTGGAGCTCTTAGCTATAAAAAGGAATTTCAAAATACTGCATTAGAGACGGTAGGGAAAGAGACATTGAAACCAGGATATTGCATTAAAGGCTATAGGGAATCAGACATTGACAATACATAGACATAGTAAGGTCACTATCATTTATGGTAGGGAGGTATAGGGGGAGGCGTGCAAGGCCTAAGCCTTACACTCTAAATTTACTCCAAGTTGAGATTAGGGTTTAGGATTCAAAGGCTTTGATCCCATATAGAGAAAGAAAATACTATAATTCAAACTCTATCTCCTACTATAATTCAACTAATAGTAAATTTCTATTCTAATTCAAATTCTATATTTTATTCTAATTCAAACTAATATATAATAAATAGATAAATACCATTATGTAAATTAAGGATATTTCTCTAATACAATCATCCTTACTTTTTTAAATGTCTTCAACATTCATGCCATTAAAGTGGGAGGAAGTTGGATACATGGCTAAGTTTATTGCTCAAACTTTCAAGAGAGGTTTTTTTATTGTTCATTGAGTTTCATTAAGATTACATTTAACAGTGATTTTAGGAAATGTTTTTTTATCTTTTTAACATTTGAAAATTTTCATTTTTCAAGTATTAGAAGACTAAAAACACTTTCTAAAATCACTATCAAACGCAATTTAAGTTAGATATTTGATTATTATGTGTCATACTTTAAGACAATTGTCTCTTCAATATGCTTGAGGGTTTTTTTATCACTAACAAAATTTCCTCAATTTAAATGCCAAGTTCCTATGTGTCATTTGAAGGACTTGTCCCCTTAGCTTATATAGGAATGACAACATTAAAAATCACAATTCCAATAATAGGTTCCTTCCCATCAAAGACATCAACCTTAGAAAAATCCTTTGCTTCCAAATATGGAAAGGCATATTATATGGATGCAATGAGTTGTCCTCATTAAGATGTTTCATCTGATCCTTGTCATTTAAATGCATTGCCTTATTCACATTTACAACTTAGGAATGTAAGAGGAGCCAAGATGATTTTCATTAAAACCTTGAGGAGCTATTAATTAGCTATCAATTAATGCTTTTCTATTGAGATGTATCACATGATTCTCATTTGAAACTTTGAAGAGCCAAATATTTTTCAAGTAGTCGCTTCTTGTTGGTCCATATGTTATCCTACGACAAGTTAGGATGCAAAGATACTACTTCAAGGCAGATCGAAGTCACATTGCTAAGCACCCCATGTAGCATCTATAGGCTAGCATAGAAAAAATGGAAAACTTGTACTAAAAGAGTAAAAGGAGAAAAGCTATAGTACTCGGAAAGAACATAAAGTGCATTGATTACAAAAAGAACTTACAATAGCAGAACGAACAACGTAGAACCATGATGATTTTGAAGTATCTCTTTGGAGATTTTGAGAATGCTCCTTTTGTCGCACTCAAAAGCTCCAATATGGTCAGTAGGATGTCGGTTCATATTTGTCTACACCTCCTTTCGCAATATACAACAAGATCATATAAACTTTCTATCCATCTATAGATACTAATGAGGGTCTGATATGAGAACCGTGCCAAATTATGATTACACATAGGTTGCACGCAACATGCACAAAAGCGGCGAGAATGATTCAACGAAACAAATATGAAAGCTTAGAACTTTTGTTTGAATCAATGATTAAAGGCATTTCAAAGGTTTATCCATCTAGAACATAAACAAAAAGGAGAACAAAACCTAGATATTAAAAGGAAAATTGGACCTATAGCTATCTTCCATAATCTACAAAAGCAAGAAAAACTATGAAGGGTGTGACCCAAAAATAACCCTCATCTACATTCAGCCTTCTGGGCCTTCCCCTCTTCTTCCATGCTTCTCCATCATCCCCAATACTGATTCCCCCCATTAATATTACCAAAATTATTCCCTTCTGTGCCTGGAAAGTTGTAAGGATAGGAAGGTCCTGAGCAGTTGTGTTGCATCAGCTCATTCTCATTCAAGAACTGAGAAGCTATCAAGTTGTTGTTTCCCTCAAAATGCATCATCTGATTCTCACCTAAAACTTGAGGTGGAGGAGCATTTAATATCAGCTGATTTTCTTGGGAAAGTACCAAGTGATTGGGAGGCCGAGGCACCCAATGGACAGTCTGAAAGTTGGGCTGCTGATTCTCAATGAAAACAGGAAAATGGTTCCTTGGGACTGTTTCTTGCCTGAATTCCATGTTCGTATTTTGAGAAACAAACTGTGGATTTGCGAGCAGCTCATGCGCTGGAACTATTTCTTGCCCAAGATCCGTGTTCGTAGTTTGCGAAACGAACTGTGGACTTGCGAGCAGTTCAGGTGCATACTGCATTTCACTAAGCAGAAGGAATTGTTCATTTGTCATATTAAGCTCCCTTTCATTATCACTCTTCTCGAGTGGATTCTGGTCTGCAACAGCAGGCTGAACTGGCTCCTCAGCTCGGTTTATGTCTTCGCCAAACCCCATTTCATTTCTATTGTTACCATCCGCTGGCTGCACTTGCTGTTCTGGCTGGATCAGTGAACCCATGGACCTGACCTTAGCAAGGAGTGTTTCCTCATCAGAACACGCAGCTTGTGTGTCATCTAGCAAGTGCTCGTCCCCATTGCGCATAAACAGATCTCTTCCATCAAGCCCCCCCAATTCTTCGTTCTGAGAATGATTCGGTGCCTGACAGTCTTGCAATCCATAGTCTTGATTGGCTTGGATTGCAGGAACAATATATGGTATCCCTTGAACCTCACCTCTTCCTGAGAAACCACTCACAGTGTTGCCAGTCACCATGCTCACCCCTTGTCCCCAGAATGCAGCCTTTGGCTTTTTAGCTCCATGGTTGTTGCCGGTCTCATCTATAGGTGAAAATTCCATAACTAAGTCATCACAAAAACATCAAAGAAAAGGAATCAGTGCACAGCCTTTTTTAGGACCAAAGGCCTAAAACCATAAAGAGTAGTATGCAATTAGTTACCTGACATTGGGGAAGTTGAGTCCCAGCTACCAGCAGGCTGTACAGATGTTTGCTTGAATGTTTGCAGGGGCTGAGCAGGAGCTAAAGATGTCGGGTTACTTGAAGGAGAAAGAAGCAGCCTGGGGGCTTTCTCTGGCCTATGTCCCTTACTGAAATTTAGTTCATTGTTGTTGCTTGGTGGGAAGAAAGGATATGAAAAATTAGGAAAAGGCTCTAGGCTCAAGGTGTATAGCCGATTATCACATTGCAGAAGCTTCTCAAATTGTTTGCCAAGCACTCCTGGAGGGAACTTGAGCAAATGCCTTCTGCAGAAGAACATCAGAAACAAGGTAAGATTAAAAATGTATGCAAACATCAGAAGTACTCAACAGAACACAGTATATATACATATACGACAAAATCGGCTTTTAGGGTCAAGGAAACAGAAACCAGTTAGCGTAGTCTTATAGATGCTTTTTGAAGGCTGCATGCATGAGAAAAACCGTTTAAGGACCGCTGAAACCGTTGAAACGATCGACTACTAACGGTATTAGTATGAAAATTTCTGGCTGCATAGGATACTCATTTAAGAAACAAATTAAAATCCTACCAATACGACAAGCACGAAAACGACACAATATTCAGACTGTTATGCCAAAAACACAAACCATATACACAACCAACAACAATCTTTCCAATTCCACATAATCATCTGCTAACAGTCTTTCAATAAAACTAATTAAACTTCATACAATGTAATCAAGTATAGGCTTTCCTAGCGAAAATGGAATCATTTACACAGATATGGTAATACAGGTGTAAAAGGAAAAAGAAGGTAAAGAAAACCTGTAAACGGGGGCTTGTCCTCCAGTGAAATCAGGAATCCTTTGCCAAAGAGTATGCTTTCTAGGCTGAGGATTTGTCTCTCCAAAGTACTGAGGTTGATTTTTTAACTGCAGAAAGCCATAAAATTTCTAAGTTTTACAAATTTGTTTAATCTCAGTTCCATACTTGGAAGAAACTACAATTAAGGTAAACAAACCTCAAGCTCAAGAATGGTTGGATCATTTTCGATGCAGATTGTTCTCAGGGCCGAAATATCTGACCATTGTATTTCTATCTTCTTTTTGAGACTGCCCTCCAGGATTTCCCACACTAGTTTTCTCTTGGAGTAGTAGCATTTTGCTATCAGATGGCCTTCATACCTGGATTCCCTCTGCACAAACACCAACAATACTGTGAAAAAAAACTTCTTTTCTTTCTGGGTGTTTAATCTATAAGGAGATCTGAATCAATCAAGGACAAGAAAACCGATTTTCTTTCACGGGTTTTTAGTTCAAGGATTGTAGAATTATACCACCCAACTTCCAATTTGGAGTAGTAGTGCAGGGAAGTTTGTAGCCTTCAACTTCTCTGAGGATTGTGGAAGAACAAAGTTGTGTCTTTTTGGTTGAATTCTGTACTGGTTCAGGTAATCAGATCCTTGATTCAGCTCTGAGTAGGTCCTTTTTTTCTTGGCTAAACTCGTTTCGATTAAGTTCAGAAGAGAGCTGGTTTTTCTCAATGTTAAACCGAGAGGATTTGGATTTTCCACCATGTTTCCCACTCCCTCCTGCAGAGAGTTAAATCAAACAAGATCATGAAACCATTCTTGAAAGATAGAAAAAGACAGAATCAAAGAGAAAATCCTGAGAAAATGGCTGAAAGAAACAGATAGAACCAGAAAAAGATGCCAAACACAGGGCGATAAAACAAGAAACGGAAGATGAATTTCCAGAAGAAAATCCAGAAAAGCTATCAAAGACAATCCAGAAAAAGCTACCAGACAAGCTATCAATGCAATCCAGAAAAAGAAGAGCTTGAAAAGTGGCTCAAAATACTAAATGCTGACAGATAAAAACAAACCAAACAATCAATCCTTGGAACCGAAGGAATCCAGAAAGTCAATTCCCAGGAAAATTAAAAAAAAATAATTTTAAAACCCAGAAAAAGCTGCAACAAAGAGGGCGGAGGAGCTTGAGAAAAATGGCGAAAGAACAGAAAACCACCATGCATAGACATGCAAAAAAGATTCAACAAGAAACCCAGAAAGAAAAAAGCCAGAATCGATCAGTTGTGGAACCTGAAAAACGGGGTGATGACCCGCGGGCTGATAATTGGAGTCTGCGAGCTTGATCCTCTTGAAGGCAACTCCATGGCTGGCATCCCCAGAAAACGTGGAGAAGGAGTTTGGGAGGCCGGAGTAGGATCCAAAGTTGTTCGTTTGCCCAGAAAAGGTACTAGAAAACCCTGAACCAGAGCTCTGAAACCCAGAAACAGGATGAGAAAATCCGGACAAGGGGATGTTAGGATCACCAAAAACACCATTGTTATCCCCTCCACCTTCAGGAGGTGCAGGGGGAAGCCTCCCATTAAACCACCTATCTTCTCCAGCCATGGCCGGTTTGTTCTGCTAACTTCTCAACAATTTTCCACAAACCCACTTCTCTTACGCACCAATTCTCTCCCCCATGAAACTCGGACGCGGAGAAAACAACTAGTGAATGGGAAGGGAGAAAAACACAGGGGAAAACAGAGGGAAAAGCAGAGAAAATATATACAGAGAGAAAAGAGAGGGAAACTAACCCATCGATCTGATGTAATTGGCTTCCATTAGGAGTCTTTTAGTACCGGACTCGTTGAAACAAAAAATTTTCCCCTTTCTTTAGTTAATTTGTTTGGATTTTTTTTCGCAATTTTCATTTATTGATTTATTTTTTCTGGCGGTAAATAGAGAATTGGGGTTGAATTTATATATTTTTATTTTTACATTAATATTTATTTATTTTGTCCAATATGAAATTATTGATTATTATTAAAAAAAAAAAAAAAAAAGGAAAAAAATAAAAAAAAAAGAAAGAGAAAGTGTTGACTAAAAACGAATGCTAGTTACAATAAGTTAAAACTTGAGATACCTGAATTCAATGTAGTGCAGTGAATTACAACTTATTTTTAGACCTTTTGATTAATTAATTAATAGCTTTAAAAAAAAGTACAATTTATGTAGGATGTTAATAGAATATTAAATGAAATTATAATTTATTCCAACTCATTAAGTTCCTTAAAATTGGAAAGTCTACTCATTGTTTCATTGATTTCTGTTACATTTATTTGTAACAAAAAGGAATTTGAAAACTAGAGATTTTTGGATAATAGATGTGTTAGTAGTTGTTCCAAATTTGACTTGGAGATGGAAAGCTCCATTTTATGCGGACTCTAACATGGGTATATAGTAACCCAAAAAACTCTTTGTAGGCCGTAAATTTTTTCCTATGTTCTCGTAGACCTGTATTTTTCAAATGCGTTTCGACATGGAAAATAATTTTTGAGTATAAATTTTTGAAAATATTATTTGATGTTTTGTATAATAAAAGTTTGTTTGAAAATTTGAAATACGTTTAATAGTGATTTTAGAAAACGTTTTTAATATTTTTAGCACTTGAATTATATAAATTTTTAAGTATTAAAAACATTATAAATATTTTTAAAATCACTGTCAAACAGAACTCTTAATATATAACTAACATGTTTTTTATGTTTTAAAAATATATTTTATTTATATTAATTTACTTTTAATCATTGTTCATATTTATATAATTATTAAAACAACACTTAAAAGAATAAGTAAATATAATTAAACACAATTAAAATACATTATTTGAAAACGTTATGTTTTTATTTTATTTTTAAAAATAAATTATTATTTTTTATTTTTTTGGTTATTATTATATTTTTTTGGATATAAATAGTTATTAAATAAGATTTAAGTGTTAAAGGAATTTTGATAATTAGTTAATTCAAAATGCACATTAGTGGGGCGAGAGAGTTCCAATATTTAAATCAATTTTATAAGAAAATAAATTAAGAATTTTGAATTTCAAAAAGAAAATGTTATCCACATTCCTTCAATCTCAAAAAAGGAGACTCAAAAAAGTGCCACGTGGAATTTTGAAATTTAAAAAAGAAAATGTTATCCACATTCCTTTAATCATAAAAAAGGAGACCCAAAAAAATCCCACTGTCCACGTGGCACTCTTCCAATGCTAGCAGCCATCTTAAAAGAGGGCAGCCGTCTGCTACATCACATTAATAATAAAAAAATATATTTTCTATTGGCTGGTCCACAGCCGTCACGCATGCTGTGGGCCCCACAGACACGCTGGCTTTAATTTTAATTCAGCTCTTATGACACGTCACGTCACACCATCACTATGGAAAATAAATTCATATCAATCATCGTAATCTCGTCTTTCTAAGATGATTCTCCATAATTATTTCATTATCCCGAAATTGCCCTGCCCATTTTCCAAATTTAGGTGGGTTTTTATAATATGGAAAGGTCATTTTAGGGCTATTTGGTAAAATCTAATAATTAAGTCACGTGCTTAGTCTCCATCATAATAAGATATTATTTATTTATTTATTTTTTAATTAAAAAAATTATGGTGGAAGATATCCTTCACCAAGTTGTAAACGTCCAAAACGTTTCTAACATTTTTAACATTTAAATTGTTTTATCTTTTAAGTATTATAAAAACTAAAAATACTTCATAAAATCACTATCAAATGTATTCTTAATGTCACATTACAAAGTAATAAAACTTTTGATGACATCATCATTTATTTAGATTTTAAATAAATCCAAATATTTTCAAATATTATTACTAAAAGGTTGATTTTTTTTCTTCAATTAAAAATATATTTATATTAGTTTTCCAATATAAAAAAATCTAAAAAAGATATTTGAAGAAAATATTAAGGGTTACTAAGAAATTTTAAAATATATACAAAATTTAAAAATACTAAAACAATAAAATATGTATTTTTCTTATAACGAGAAAAATAAATAAATATTTAATTTAAATGAAAATTGATTTTACAATTATGAACTAATAACTCAACCAATTCGAGTTTTGGTTGATCAACCCGTATTCAATTTGAGTTTAGAAAAGAAAGGACATTAGATTGAATTTGAGTTGAATATCTCGAATTCAAAGTTATGAATATATTTTAAATCATGCAATGCAATCTAATAACTCCACTAATTCGAACTTAGATTGATCAACCCAAAATCAATTTGAATTTAGAGAAAGGAAATTAGATTGGACTTGAATTGAATATCTCATGTTCAAAGTTATGGATAAATTTTAAATCATGCAACCTAATAACTTTGACTAATTCCGGTTTAGATTGATCAACTCGAATTTAGAAAAAAGATATTAGATTGGATTTAGGTTAAATATATCAGTAGGATTGGGTTGAGCTTATGTTAATTATTTTTAAATTAAAATTAAGCTTGAGTTAGTAATCAAAGTTGCGGTTATTATAAAAAGGAATGAATTGAGGAATCCTATATTTATATTGAAATTGTGAGTAAGTGATTTTTTTTATAATTAATAAAAAAAATATTTATAAGTTTTGATAACGTGGCATATTTATAATACTTTAAATCCAAGAAATCATTATTACTTCAATAACTTCAAGAATACTATGTCCACAATCCACCAAAGTGGGATGAGAAAGGAAAAGAGAGGCAATCATTTTGCGAATATGGAAATAGAAAATGGGTGGGCTTGGGATTTGAAATTTTCCCGAGAAAAAGAAAAGGAGGAGGAAAAAGGAAAAGAAAATCTAGAGCACCAACTAATGATTGGTGGGTTTATGGCATGGTGAAGGTCACTGGTCACATCATATTATAGTGATATACTGATATCAACATCACTAGACTTCTTTTATGATTATAATATATATATCATCAAGGTACACAATGTGCTGCACGCCTGTCCTCGGTCCAACATGGCTCCTAGGAATGTCCACATTGATTGGAAAAATATTATTCATGGAAATTGCCATTTTCTTCTTTTCAAAATATTTTTACAACTAAGTTTTTTTTTTTTTTTTGTTGAAAAAAAGTAAATTGCTATAGAAAGAGTTACACTTCTGTTGAAAATATTTTTTTATTATTAAAAATAAAAAATAAAATTTTTAATTCAAAAAAGCATGTTTGATGAAATCTAAATATAAAAGATTTATAAAATAAATCAAGACATTTTTAATTATTTTTTAAAAGTACTTTCATATATATAGACTTCAAAAGCTTGTCTATTTATTTTAAAACCTCAATGTTGTTAGATTGTGAAGTATAATTAATTTTATTGCACTTCACTTGAAGTGTTAGAGGTTGATCAATTTGTGGGGTAGAAGGGGGTAGCGTCTTTGGATTTTTTTTTTTTTTAGGTATTGATTAATGAGTTTACTCATATTATATATTTAACCATTTATTTAGAGTTTTATTATTATAACTTTTTTCTTTCGTTTTAATTAATGGATTCTTGAGTGATGATACATTTTATGGACATAAAGATCATATTGATCATCGAACTATGTTAAAATTTTCATTTTTTTTCTTTACCGTCTATTTTTGTGTGTGTATGTGGTTTAGTTAACAAGGCGTTGCTAACAATTGCTCAACATTTCCTAGTTGGGCACCAATTAAGGTTCAATCGAGGGTTAGTTAAAGCTAAAAAAGGACTCATAGTCAAATCAAAGTTTGCCCAATTGAGGTTGACTTCTATAGAAAATGGTGCCCAAAGTTGGTTTTTTTATAAATTGAAATTATTAACTATAGAACATTTGCATTAACTCTCTTATTTATCATTTTTCTCCCATTCAAAGCTCTCAAATTCAAGTGTCACTTGCAAATCCATTTAGTGTACCCCCATTGTCATAACTTTTTTTTTTTTGTATTGACCCATTATTATATTGGATTGAGGGTTGTTGAAGACTTCAAGTTGACATTGAACTTAAACGGAATTGTAGTGCCTCATTGAATCTAAGTTTACAAAGATCTTGAAAATAGAAACCAAGTAGACAGGTTTGTCGAATCATTATATCATTGAGTTTGCATCTCTCTTTAATTGGTACTTCATTTATATTGCTTCAAGAGTACAAATGATGTTGATTGAAGGATATTTAGGTCTAAGGTACAAGGGAATGATTCGTATTAAAGTTACATCCACGTGTCATTTGATTGATGGTGCATTTCGTGTATCCCGTTTTCTCTTTCAAAAGATAAAAAAAAAAAAAAAAAAAAAAAAATAGTCCACCTTATTGTTTGGAATAACTTGTAATGATGATTGTACGTATGATTTGAAGTTTAGAAATGATGAAAGTATGTATGATTTGAAGTTTGGAGGGCAAGTTGACTTGAATAAGTGGTCATCTAAATGCATATGACTCAAATAGTTAATAAAAAAACTTTTTATCCAAACATATTCCAAATTAGAATAAGGTTTTTTTTAACTATATGTTATTATTATTATTATTATTATTATTATTATTAAGTAATTGTTTAAAAAAATAGTTTTTGAGAACAATTTTTAAAAATTATTATTTGATTTTTATAGAATAAAAGTTATTTAAAAATCTAAAATATTTTTAACATATTTTTAATATTTTTAAATATGTTTTAAAAGTAATTTTCATATATAATGTTTTATTTTTAATTATTCCATATGTCTGTATAATTATTTATTAAAATAGTCATAAAAAAACAAATAAAAATAATAAAAAATAACTAAAAAAATGTTATCTTAAAAATAGAAGATAGAAAATAATTTTTAGTTGCTAAATATGTTTCTTGTATTTTTTATTCTAAAAAATAAAAAATTGTTTTCAAAAACTGTTTCTAAACCCATCCTAATATTTTTGTTAAAATCAAATGGAAATAGATTTTAGTTCATATGTTAACTATTATAAATAAGAAGATTCTTTTTTATATATATAAAAAAACTATATTGTAAAACCATTTTTTCAAAAAAAACAAAAAAAAAGGGTAATTTTGAATTTTTTTTTCCATGTCTCTTATCAACTTGTTTGAGAAACATATGAAGGATTTGTATTTAAATATTTGTAAAAATTATTTTTAAAATTTAAATATTGTTTTTCCTGGTATAGAATAGGCTAAACAAGATTAGAATCCAAATTGAGAATTTTTTATTTTTATTTTTATTTTTTATTATTATTTTAACTTTTTTGGGTTTCAAAATGCAAGTAGTGGAGAGAATCCAAGCTAAAAATCTCACATGGGGTTTTAGGGCTCAAATTCAAAGAGTGGGTTGCCAGAGCCTCAAAGAAGAGATAGTGGTTAGGCAGCCTCCCTCTCCCGTTAAGTGGAAAAAGGAAAGAGAAAAATGCTCATGTCACATAATCACATTCCAATCATTTCATGGGATGAAATTCTCTATTTTATAAAGGGGAAAAAAAAAAAATCTCCCTAGCTTTTGACTCTATATTAATAATGCCCACATGTAAATCAAACTTTTCCATGACAACCCAAAGCTTTGAGAGCGATGTGTTCTACTCCAATTTGGCACAATTCTATATGATATCATTCCCATTCCTCTTTTTGTTTTGTTGGCCCCCACTCTCTCTCTATCTCTCTCTCTCCCTCTCTGTCTCTCTCTTATCCATTACACATTCTTTGGGTTTTGTTGGTGGAAACCAGGAAATGTGAGATTGACATCCACTACAAAGGTGATTCTAGCAAGTTGTAGGCACAATAGATTACTTACAAATTTGCTATTTGCCTTGGCTTGTTAGGGAAAGGAAGGGATAGGTTGATATGGGCATAGGATTACATTTTTAATACTCCTATATAAAGTTATCAATCTCTTGATATTTGACATTTGTTTTGTAATATTTTTGATAATATATATATATATATATATATATATATATATATATATATATATATATATATATATATATATATATATATATATATATATATATATATATATATATAGAGAGAGAGAGAGAGAGAGAGAGAGAGAGAGAGAAATCTATGAATTTTGAGAGAAATTTTTTAATAATTTAATATTTAAAAATAATACAAATAAATAAGTAAAGAATACCTAAAAGTGTAAAATAAGTTTTTTTAAGAGATTCGATCAAATAATCTCATAATCTTGAGAGAAATACTGATTCACATGCGTAAGGACAAAACCCATATAATATTTTTTTTAAAGCACAAATTCTCTATAAGATCATATGATCATATTTTGAGGAATAATACTTATTTATTAGCAAAAGGACGAAGATGGTCACTTGATAAAAAAAAGAAGACGATAAAATCTTTGAATAATCTTCACAACCATAATCTATTCTAACCATATAAACCCTACTTAATCATATAATAAAATTTCTCGAGTTTTTTTTTCTTTAAATGATCTTGTCTTACTTAACTTTGGATACTCAATTTTGAGGTGTTCCATGTGGACCATGACTAGACTTTTAAAAGACTTCTTTCTCTCCATACAATCAAAATATAACCTAAAAAGAAATCACATGACCTCATGCATTCAATTATCAAGTCTTGGACTTGGTCTCATAGTATTTGATGTTATTTATTCTTTAAGAAAGAGAGCCATTTGTCATGAAATCCTAGTGGGGTCTCCCCAACGGCAAATCTACTCACCTACACTCAAAATCTCACGTGTGCCACCTTTCTTTATAATTATGATTATTCTTTCTTGATTTTCTTCTAATCTTAGGAGGTGTTCATGCACCAAAATCTTCATGGGTCCCTCCAAATTCTCGTTTAATCACATATACTTAAAGTTATTATTTAGGTTGAGCCTTAAAGTTGTGAGGCATGCATGAAATCTTTGTGGGGTCTCTCTCTAAGCCACATTTTTTTGTTATGGGAAGGTCAAAACTCGTCTAATTACCAACAAAAGTAAAAAATAAAAACATTGATTTTAAAAAATCTCAAATCTTAATGATGTGACAATTTACTTTTTTTTTTAAGAGGTTGCTCGTGCGTGCATTAAAAGCATATTCATTAACATCACATCTAAGAATATATCCAAGTTATCATTACAAAAACATAGTACATACGAAGTATAAATCTGATATTAATGTTGTCTTTGAACTTAAAAAGGTAAAATTTATTGATTGGTATCATATCAAAGAAACCCATATTGCTAATATAAAAATATTATGTATAAAAAATATGTTTCTAATTTTGAAGTTTTAAAAATATTGAAAATAAATGTTATATAATTCCTTTCTTCAAGATTTTCTCTTTTTCCTTAAAATAAAAAATAAAATGCAAATAAAAAGACAAAAAAAAAAAGGAGAAAAAAAAAAAAACACCCTGAGAGACTATAGGATTAGATTGATCCTTGGAAGCCATGATTGTAAGCCTTATTTAGTGGAATATAATTAGAAGTCCTATGCACTCGAGTGAGTCAACCCAATAATGACACCAACCCACTACTTCTCTATGATCTGTCTCAAGTTTGGCAGCTTGAAAATGGTGACTACTTTCTCATTCCATTCCATTGGAAATTAGTATTGGGTCTGCCTCCTTTCCTCCTAACTTTCATTATTTGTCTTAAAATTGGTTTGCTTTTAATTTTAGCTACCTATCTTTAAGAAATAAAGGAAAGGTTTAATTTATGTTACATTTTGTGAAGCCTTCTTTTTTAAAAATAAATAAATAAATAAAATTTAAAAAATCAAAGAGATGGTAAATTTAATAACATTTATCAACATAATTTAAGAATTATACAAAATTAATGAATTATATTATGTAATGTTATAAACATAATATTTTTTTATTATGTCATCTTCAATTATTAATAAAACAAGATTTAATAAATTTTAATATTTCTTACTTCAATATAACACGATACAATTCATTAATACCCTTAAAATTTATGTAAAAATACAAAATATATGTAAAGTTGGTTAGGTCTCAAAGAATTTAATTGGAATACACTTCAAAATCTCTCAAAATAGTATATATGTAGCCAATTGAGGCAAAACCTCATATGGTCAAAGACCTGAGTTGCTCAATCGAATAAGGATTTAAACCTCAATAGACACTTACTATTGCGTTAAATGCACAACAACTAGAACATTCATTGACAAAAGAACAATCACATCTAATTGATAAACATTTTTTTCTTATTTAAAGTTCTACAAGTGCTTGAATTCTCAACTTGCAAATTCTGTTACGCACCTTTTGATTCATCATGGTTTTTTCTTGTATCGAGAGTTTAACTTGTTATCTGGTTTGAAATCCTTCAATTCTTTCTTACCTATTCTTTATAAAAGAAATTGTTTAAGCAGGTGAGTGCTAGAAGATACTATCAAACTCCATTGGAATCCTGAAATTTAAGTATAAAAAGTTTAAAGACTTTAGCTACAAAATTATTGAAGATAATAGAACTCTAAATCAATTAGAAGTAGTGTAAAAAGTTTAAAGACTAACTATAAAAGTCTTGAAGATAATAGAACTCTAAATCGATTAGAAATATGAAGATGATAAACATAGATGGTTTGTTGAACCATTATAAAAAAGTTTGTATTTCTTTTTTCTCCACTTCTTTATATTACTTTTGTTTTGTTTCTTATTTTTCTCGTATCTTACTTATAATTGGTTGTTTTGAAAAAAATTAATACCAAATTCACCTATTTGTCATTATCTTAATTTAATTAGCCTTTTTCACACATGTTATCTTCGAGTTTGATAAAATTACTTTTAACTCATAATATTTTTGTTAGTATCACTTTTATTAGAAACTCTTTTGTGATTAGCCAATACAAACCTAAAATTACATTTGATAGTATTTTTAATAATATGTTACATATAAAAAAATTATTTCTAATTACACATATCAAGTGCCACATAGCATGGTTTATATTAAGACTCATATTTCGATTTTCAAAATTAACAAAAAGAGCTAAAATTTTGACTTTAAATCCACACCATCTATTCTTTATCAAAAATACTTTTGTATAGAATCCATTAGTATTTACATACAATCCTAAAAGACCTTTCATTTTGAAAAAAAAAAAAAGAAAATTTATGAAGTATTATTTAAAGTATCTATAAAATTTTAAAAATTTTGAAAATATTTTTTTTATAAATTTACAAGTGTTTGTAAACATTACGCAAAGCTTTTAACCCTCACGGAATTGTGCTCCAATTTCAAAGCTTTACTTTTCAACAATTAAGAAATTTTTTATTGTATTTACACGTCAGCTACCACATGGCATGGTGCAACATCTAAAACACTCGGTTTCCCATTTCCACCGAAAATTTTGCCTCTATATCCACCTCATTTGCCACATGGCATGTCCCACATTTAATGACACTTACCTTTCCGTTCCACAATTAAAAGAAAGTTAAAAAGAACAATGGGGCACGTGTGCGAAATCTGCTGACGTAGGACGAGGGCGTGGTGGTAGAACGTGGCAGTGAGGCACCCATGGTTTTTGAAAAACTCACGTGGAGAATTTACTCCAAGTTGGGCATGATCTGAAATCTGAATCGGGCGTTGGACACGTGGCATTGCGAATGGTCTCTCATTTTGAGTTTTGTTTTTGTAGTGTTTTTCCCACGTGGGAATGATTGGTGATGTGACTGTTATCTCACTTCACTACATCTCTTTCATTCTCAACTCCTCAAGGATATGCTCCACACCACCCAAAAATAAAATATTGGAAAATTAGTAAAAAACTGAAAAGTGGAGGGAAAATATTAATATATTTAAAACTTTTGTAAAATAAATAAATAAATAAAATGACATAATCTTTTTCTAAAACGAGATATATTTATTTATTACATTAAATCTTAAAACCAATGGTTTATAATAAATATATATATTTTGACAAATACGATGTTAGACTCGTCAAATATAAATGATTTTATAAGTAAATGTCATTTACTATTTACTATGTGGCGGCCGAGGTTCAAACAAGTCTAGTTTTAAATTAAAGTTAAAATTAAGGTTCAAACGACGCTGACCATAAATATCTAAGTACTCAAAAATAAGAAAGAATGCAATAAGTAACCCCTTGATAAGAAATACATTGTTATGAAACAATTTGATTGATGTTTTTGGACAAAGTTTGTAAGCAACTATTTGGGCCAAGGTTTAGTGTATATTTCAAGCTCAATGCCATAGCGCATTGGGCCAAGGTTTAGTGTATATTTGAAGTTCAATGCCATAGCGCATTGGGCTTGGGTCAGGGTTTCAAACTCGGCCCAATCAATATTTATGGCTTCACTGTGTTGGGATGCTTCAATGGCTCTATTTAAACAACGATTTGCATGAACTTTTGTTCCCATTATTTTAACCTTTTTATTGGAAAATATGTTTGCCAATCCTAATGTTATGTTCAGTTTTGAAAATTTAAGGTAAAATAGAAGGGAAAAAAATAAAGAGGAAAAATGAAAAAAATAAAATATAAATGAAGAAAAATAAAAAAATTAAAATTAAAATTAATAAATTATTTTCATATGTTTTTTTTCAAGCTCATTTCATTTATTATCCTCTCTTATATAAAGATTAAATAATTTAAAAATACATAAATTTTTAACTAATTTTAATTATATTTGAATTTTTTTATAATAATTTTCATAATGAAACCAAATATTGAAAATCTATTTTCCTTAAGAGGGCAAAACACTCCTAATGTTTAGAAATGTTTTATTACAAGACTTAGAAATTCCAAAAACTTCAAAAACTGATTTTAAAAATCTTAAAAAATAGGAGCACTCCCGGATGGCTGACCTACACCCAACTAGAATTGAGAAACAATTAATCTAACTTTAACCCAACCTGATCTCTAACCCAAGGTAATGAACCCTAAGCCCAACTCAACCTAATTTTTCTAATTTCCGGTTTAATTTAGATTGTTCCAAGTTAAACTCGAATTGATCCAATTGAATTTAGCCGAGTTGAGTTGCATAATTCAAAAATATTTTTTTTAAAATATGTATTTATATGAAAATGTAAATAATAAATAAGACAAAATTTAAGATAGTAACCCAAAAAAGAAGATATTTTTTAAAATAAAAATAAAAATAATACAATTTGATATTTTTTCTTAAAAATATAAAAAGAAAATAAATATTATTTTATAGGATAATATGTATTATAAATATTAATACATATTATAAAAATATTAAATCGGCGAGTTATTTGAACCTTGACCCAAGCTCAACCAAATCGAGCTCAGATTGAAAACACCTAACTCAAACTCAACCCAAGTATTGAAAATGATCACCCAAACCCATCCCAACGTCGAGTCGAGTTTAGGTCAGATCAACCCACCCAAATAACACCTTACCAAACACTAAGGTTATGTTTGGTTCTCGAAAAATACGAGAGAAAGAAAATTTGGAAGAAAAATGGAAGGAAAGAAAAAGCTAAGGAAAAAAATATAAATTTTTTCACCTGGTTATCCATGGAAATTTAAGGGGAAAAAAATTCATTTCTTTTGATTGGTTAACGAAAAAAGTTAAGGAAAACAAAATCAACAATTTTTTTTAGATGGTTATCAATTTGTTGAATAATAAAATAAATTTTGTGCTCTTATTTTCTAAAAATTTGTTACTATATTAATGCTTCGATAATCTATATGATATATCTAGATTGAAGTAGCATGACCTAGTACAAAATTTACATTTATTATTATTAAAATATAGCCGTGGAGAATTGAAGTAATGTTAAAACAACATCAACAAAGAAACAGAAAATACAAATCACATGAAAAATAAAATAAAGAAACAGAGAAAATCTCTACTGACATATAAGAGTTTGGCATAAGGACTTAAAAGTGACTTAATGATTTAATTTAATTTTTTTATTTAATCTAAATTTTTTCAGATGATTGCTTTAAAAACTAGTTATATAAATATAAAAAATAATTAAAAATAAAAGGGCCAATAGAGTGGGTTTACAGGGGCATGTGCTCTTCCATTCAAACTTGCTTTCAACTATTTTATAGTGGGACTGTCCGAAAACCGAACGGAAAATGAAAGCATTTTGTTCAAAACGCTCGTTGATCTCCGAGATTTCGCCTCTACTTTCCTTTTATAACGCCGCCCATCCGAGACGTTTCGGAAGTTTCGCTCGAAACCCTGCGAAATTTCCTGAGGCCTTATACCGAAGAACCAAGTATCTCTCTTCTTTGAAATATCTGTATCAATGCTCTGTTTGTCTCGTGAGAAAAAGTTAGGGTAAAGAATGGGAGTGAGGAGATTTGGAGGAGAGGGGAAAAAAATGAGGATTTTTCCTCTCATTTCCAGGTAGCCAAATGATTGGTGATGAACTTAAATGGATTGAGGGTTTGGTAAATTAGGCCGACACTGTAGTTTTTTGTTGAGAAAAGCATGGGAAAAACAATGGGAGATGAGAAAATTCGGAAAAGATAATAACCATCTATTTTGAAGAATTCATTTTATCAATGGGAACTTGATTTGAAGAACGCCAGAGTTGTTGAAATCTTCGCCGACCATCGCAAAGCCTAGCGTAGGGAGGAGAAGCGTATGGTAGACTAGATCCACATCGCTGCAAAGGAGATCGCCTGCTTGAGGGCCAAGGTGGCGAAATTGGATCGGTCCAAGGCGGAGCTGAAGGCCAGGGTGGAGGAGCTAACCAGAGAGGTGGGAGAGAGGGAGGAGATGCTTGGTGACGACATACCACAAGCCCGATAAAATTTCCCCCCACTTTTCCCTTCTCTTTTCCTCATTATTTTTTAAGGAAAATAGTAAGGAAAATATCATGATATTTTCTTCAATATTTTCCTTTATATTTTTTTTCAATCATATTTTTCATGTCATTCAAACTAAAGAAAATAATTTTTCACATGATCTTTTTTTTCCTTTCCTTAGCATTTTCCGAGAACCAAACATAGCCTAACTAATTCTCCATAAAAATGCAACATGCTAACACTTGGATGCGACAAGTTTTGGCTTAATAGCATCCTATCACACGTTTTCAAGGGTTTGAAGAAATCCCATATAGACAACAAACATATTAAGCATTTAATAATCCTATTGCAAAGAAAAGCCTTAGGCCCATTCAAATCATCCTACTATGGTCCAAATGAAATTTCAAAATTACAACAATACACAACTCATTTCCTGTTACAATTGAATCAACCTAATCTTCATAAAAATTAATATTACAAATCTTGAAAAAAAAAAAAAAATTCAACGGATGCAGGTCACAAGTTCCTCATCTGTATGTAAATAATTATCAGTTTGATTTGATTTGATTTATTTGACCCGATTTCGCATTCAATTATGAACACATAAAACCAAGATTATGAAAAACCCACGAACAACTTCGGTTCAACATCCAAATTTTGATTTGTCTTATTTTTCTTCTAAGAATGGAGGAACCACCCTTGGCAATACTCTGATATCACCTAACGAATAGTCTCTATTCTTGTTTAGGCGCGATTCTGGAGTTAAACGTTTAAAAACCCAGAAGTGAATAAATAATGGTGAACCATTCCTGGCACCCATATGCTAAAAAAATATTCCTAGTTCGTTGTATGATGATTATCCGGATGAAAAATTGACGAAGTACAAAAAACTGATGACAGATTAATTTTGGGTTTTGGAGTAGAAGAGAGATGACCTGCAGAAAATTTTGGGCTGTCCTGGGAACTGTTAGGCTAGAATGGTTTCTTGTTGTGTCTGTTGGGGGTGGCCGAAAGCAAGATTGAATATCTCATTGTAATTGTCCACAAAGTGAACGTCGAGGCCTTCTTTCACATTAGCTGCAAGCTCGTCAAAATCCCTTCTGTTTGCTGAAGGAAATACGATGGTTTTCACACCACTTCTCCTTGCTGCTATTGTCTTCTCCTTAACCTGATTTCATACAATGAAAAAACAAGCTTTCCATGAGTTTAAGACGCAAGTGATAGTACAAAGCAGATCACCAGAATATGGGTGATGCGGGTTTTGGTCAGTAGCTCTAAAGTGTATATTGGGACAGAATTATGCTTGTAAATCACAAAATCATTGATTGGGACCGAGGTTCAGCCAAACATACCCCACCAATGGGAAGGATCTTTCCTGTCAGTGTGACTTCCCCGGTCATTGCTAGGTCCTTCTTGACATGCTTGTTTGTGGCGAGGGACAATAGGGATGTGGTCATGGTGCAACCCGCACTAGGGCCATCCTTTGGGGTTGCCCCAGCAGGAACATGGAGATGAAGCTTGGAATTAGCAAAGAAGGGGCTATCAGGTTCTTTCTCAGCCAATATTGCTCTGGCGACAGTGTGAGCAATCTGGGCACTTTCCTTCATAACGTCTCCGAGTTGTCCGGTAACATGGAGGGCCCCTTTACCCTCTCCTTGCTCGATTTGAGTGGTTTCTATATACAGGGTGGAACCACCCATTGCAGTCCAAGCAAGACCCATCACAACACCCACTGGTGTCTGGTCATATATGCGATCCGCATGGAAAACGGGTTTGCCAACAAAGTCGGACAGATTTGAAGACTCCACCAGGACTTTCTCGGCGGTTTTAGGTGATTCAATTTCTTGGATTTTCTCAGTTTCAGTTTCCACTGTCACCTGTGAATAAAACTAGGACTGTCAGAAATTTGAATGTGTAAACCAGTTCCAACACAAGATGTTGCAGAAAGAAGTCGGCTCCCATGGTTTTGGGCTGAACTAATCAACAAACAATAATGCCAATCAGAGAGTGGAACTCAAACCATTGTAACATGAACTTAAGAAAACATGGGACATGCAGAAGTTGCAAATATTTGTCGTTTTTCTTAGTTTTGATGGTACATGATAGATCTCATAACGATTTTGGCATGTGTAATAGGTTTGTGAAGTCTGAAAACTCCTTGCACTGAACTAGGATAACAGAAAACGGAATTCAGTGTTCCAAACCCTAAACCCCCATCCCTTCCTCTTTCCCCTTTTTTTCTACGTTAATCTTAACTACATTCAAAATGTTCATTTCTTAACAATAATATTCAATTCACTTGGAAGTATTGATTTCTAAAAATACCTTTGAATCAGCAGCACCTTCACCTTCCTGCACAGCATCAGTTGCGGAAGAGGTTTCAGTAGCCAGTTCATGATTGCTATCCTCATTGCTATCCTCTACTGATTCAGCTTCAGACTGAGTCTCCCCAACAACCAAGGTTTCCTTCAATTCCTGAACCCCTTCTGCTTTGACTTCAGCAGCTGGAGGTTCATTTAATGCTTCATGTCGCACAAGTCGCAAGGCAATCTGCAAACCAAATTGGATGCAGGCATGATTATAGAAGTCTAAATTTGTATAAACTCGAATTTGAGAGGTCAGCAAACCTTGCGAAAAATTTTTTCAATTTGTTTTTGAAGATTGCGAACACCTGCTTCTCTGCAATAGTTTTCTATCAAATCAAGAAGAGCTGCATCCGTCAGTTCAGCCTGTAAAAAAGTTTGACTTAAAGCATAAGCATCCCTTTGCAAATAAAATATATCAACTCAGAGAAATTGGTGCAAAACCAAGTAGGAGCTAGAAATCTACAAGTAAACCAATAGAAGCAGCCACATACCAAGCTATGAGTCTTTTAACTAAAGATCAACATTTAAAACATAAATAAGCAAATAAATAAAGCAAAACAAAGACAAACTAACAAGTAAACAAACTACACATGGATCATGATATCCTACGGCTAAAGTGTGTTTATTAAAGGTTGTGAAGTTAGAATGAATTGACATCATTTTGCTCTGTAGAAAAGAATTGTCTGGTTGAATCAAACTGAGAATACAAACATCTGGTATGGGCATTGGGCACTATGCAACTCTTCTCCATGCAAATAATGTACTCTATAAAAATTACTCCAATCATTTTGTTATGAACTCAACATATGAGTCTCTAACTGAAATTCAAACTTAAGGAAAATAAATCTCCACAACAATCATGATATTCTATCTGATGAGGTTTGTATCTACCCTAACCTAGACATATCTAAGGCCTTGGGGATATAAATTTCATCATGGTAATTAGGAGGATAGTGGTTTCAGCTTATCAAAAGAAATAAAAAAAAAAAAAAAAATTATGATATTTCAGATGTTGTCCTTGAGAATATTCACTCAAATGAAATAAGGTACCATGTGGTATGGGAAAGGAAAGAATGTTTATTTGCCACAAACATCAAAACCTAGCCAATAGCTATCCTTAGGATAACCAACATCGTTCCACATGATAGCAGTTTTTCTTTTTTCTTTATTGGAGCTATACCATTTCAAAAGGATGCGAAAGTCTCAAACCCATTACCTTACTCATGGCTTTGTAAACCCTATAGTGCAGGGAAGACCTCACATCTCGTAGATAAGCATGGCTTTAGCCACTTCTTCTAGAAGAGCACCTTTCCATACTAAGCTAAATAGCATGATTTACCAGCCCCACCAATCATTGTAGTTAGTTCACTCTTTCAGAATAAGATTGCATGTTTAATAGGGAAACCTGGTGTGATGAGAAGGCATGCCTTGAGCATCTAACCAAAAGCCTGCTAACCTTAACAGTAATTAGTTTTAGTTCTATTTTCCAACCCCAGTAGGCTATATAGTACAACTATCCAGAATAAAATTTTACCTCTTGTACCAAAATACAGTATGATGGAAATAACTGCCTTACCATCCTAAATCCCAATGCAAGATATATAAAAGACCTGTGTCCTACTCTACTATTGATTGTTACTGAGAAAGAACCAACACCCACAAGTACACTTTCCATGTACTCTGTTGCAGTTCCCCTTTTAGGACCTTTAATGAATTAAATTTGCTTATTAGAGAAGAAAACTATGATGTTTACACACTGCCTATAATCCACAGAAAGGAATCTATACTCTCCCCATAACACCTTCAGGCCTGAAATTAGCACAAGCAGATAAAGATGCAGAAGAAAGGAGGACACCAACCTGTTCCGGTTTGATTCCACATGCTTCCCGGGTATTTTTCTCTAAATAATCTCTGGCAATATGCATTTTTTCATCGGTGATGTACCCAGCTACAGAAATAACCTCCATTCTGTCCAGCAGAGGATTGGGAATCATTTCCACAATGTTTGCTGTGCATACAAACAGAACCTGCAATAAAGTATTCAAGTATGAGGCATGAAGTCACAGAATATTCATGTCATAGTATTATATAAATCAGAATATAGTGCAAAAAAATAAATAAAAGTTTGAAACCAGAAATATGATTCAAAAGTTCACAAGCGATTTCAGAGGCATTTGGCGGAAATCATGAAAAACATCCACTCAGCGATATATTCTACACTAAAACAGAATTATTTAGCATGCATATGCATCATTATTGAAGAAGGATATTTTACAAGAGCATGGGTAAATGCATATGTCAGTGTCTGTAAGTTGTATCCAACAATCTGAATTGCATCATGAGGTGGTTGAGAATGGGGGGAGGAATAACTATAGAAACGGATGTGAGGGAGTTTATGCTAGAGAAGAAAAAGCGAAAACTTGAGAGTTCACTTCCCAACTTTTTACATATGCTAGCTTAGACTATTGTTAGATTTTTTTTTTTTTTGATAACCAAGGAACCTTCCTTGGCCAAACCCTTAGAACTCTCTATGGGGACCCAAACCTCACGGTGTTGACCGTCCTACAACAACCAGCACCAGGTAAATTCAGGGTATCATCAATGGTAGGATTCGAACCCAGAACTATGTACCACTTACAGGGACCACACTTCCCAGTGTTCGCCATGACCAAGATTATTGTTAGAATATTATTGTCAATATAAGCTTTGCTTTAATGGCCATACATGATTCTTTCATGTTAATTACATTTTAAATCTTGTTTTAGATTTCTTGTCATTTAAATGTTTTAAGCAGATAGTTTAGCTGGTTTCCAGTTTTAAATCATTTGTGGCTGTCTGGCTTCACCTGGCATTTTCCAACCTATTCAAGAGTGAATTCTAGTCAGCACTACCAGATCTCATCAGGACTAAATCAGCCAGAATGCAACCCCATTATCACTTAGCTTTAAAAACCATCTGGTTGTTGATTCAGAAATTTATAAGCTACAAAGTTGGCATGGGAACCCAGAATTCATGCAAAGGACTGTATTAACAAACCTTTGATAGGTCTATTGGAACATCGAGATAGTGATCTAGAAAATTTGCATTTTGTTCTGGATCCAGAAGCTCCAACAAAGCACTTGCTGGATCACCGGCATGTCCCTTTCCCAACTGTCACAAAACACAGCATATTTGAGAATGACAAAGGAAACAGTTGTAATCAAAACCCAAAACCAATAATGATAGTAAACAAGCTCCATATACACAAAGGACATCAGCAACTAATAAAAGTTGACTACCAAAGAGTACCTAAAAAGAAAGAACATGTATACACACTGATTGTGAGAATAATCCTAGCCAGCCCATGATATAATACCTTGTCAATCTCATCGATGAGAACTAGAGGGTTAGCTGTTCCAACGTTTTTCAGACATTGCACCATCTTGCCTGGCATTGCACCAATATAGGTTCGACGATGCCCCTAGATATGAATTTGAAATTAATAAAAGAAGAATTTGCATAATCTCACAGTATGACCATATATATATATTATAGAAATATAAAAAGTTCAAAGTTCTCAACTACCTTGATTTCAGCAACATCAGCTAATCCTCCAACTGAAAATCGGAAGAACTTACGATTCAAAGCACGTGCAATAGATCGACCAATGCTAGTTTTTCCCACACCAGGGGGACCAGAGAGGCAGATGATTTTTCCTGTGATTAATTAGCAAATATCAGGAATCTTGTAAAGCTTCATTCATGAAAATTCTATATTAAATTGGAAGTGTATGCCTTGCCTAAGAGATGTAGTCCAGCAATTCTCTGGACACTCATGCACAACAAAATTTAGAGTCAACTAACACAGTTTAAGGCCTAGGCAACAGGTTAGTAGTTAGGTATTATCTTCTAGGGTCACTTATCAAAAAAAAAAAAAGAGGGTATTATCTTCTAGGGTCATTCAGAGCACAAGCAATTAAGGATATGAGGTACTGTCAGTCAGTAGTTGTGATCTTAATTCAGAGCTCATATATATTTTTCTGACTCAATAGATCTCTCAATTTGTCCACATATATTTTACTAACATAATAAACAACCTAAATCCCTTCCCTATTTTACTTGTACATGGCATGTGATACTGCATTTATTAATGTTCAATATGTTAAACATGGCATCCAAAAACTCGCTGGAAAATATGAAAACATAAACTTATTGAGATCATCCAAACCACTAAAAAAGGAAGATCCTACCAACCTTGTGAACTTCCCCTGAGTTTTCCAACAGCTATGAATTCCAATATCCTTTCCTTAACATCAGTCAAACCATAGTGGTCCTCGTCAAGGATTTGTTGTGCTTGCATGACATCAAAGTTCTCATCACTGCATTTGGATTAAAGAAAAACAATAAGCAAGACATAGAAGACTCCAAGGTCCTATCTGATATCATTTTGTGGGATTTTTGCCTTGATATATGTAATGACACATGCTGAAAATGTCATACCCTGAGTTTTTTGGATGAGAAGTTTCCTGCATGGGATCTAAGTCAAAAAATTTCAATTATAATAACATCAATAATTAACCAAGATCTAAGTTTGACTGACTGATGTTTCCTAACCATTCTCTAACCATAGATTCCATATCAATCAATTCTTTTTTATGCTAAACAAAAATCCATTCTAAATGTGCTAACATCAACAATGGTTTTATGTTGTACTATTAATACCAGAATCTATAAAACATCCTCTACTCTCAATTAAATAATACAGGAAGAATAGGATAAAATCCCAAAGCATAACAATTCAGTGTCATAATTGAGATCAGTAACCAATTGTCTATTTTTACCAATGTTTTCAGAACCGGACCGGTGATCGAACCAGAAAAGTTACCGGTTCACGGTTCACTGGTCGGACCGGCGGTCGAACCGTTATTGAACCGGTGACGTCATAAATATATAATTTATATATTATTAAAATTAAAAATAATTATAAAAATTTTAAAATATATATAAATAAATTAAAAATCAATAATATTATCAAATTAATTCATATAAATTTTTGTAATTTTGTTAAATGAAATATGTAAAATATTTAAATGTGAAAATATTAAAAATGAAAATTTAAACTAATTTTATCATTTTTAAAAATATTATATTATTTTTATTTAACATTACAAAAAAAGTTGAAAATCTAATATATATTATTTTGTTTAGCATATTAAATAACAGAAGCTGTGTAGCTGAGTGGTGGCTAGGATGCCTTCCGAATTTGGGGTCCCAGGTTCAATTCCTCTTGGCTGGGGGACTTTTATTATTTTTTTCATTGATTAGGTTGGTTAGGAATCCCACATCGGATTCTAAGAGAAGTGAGGATGCAAAGGGTGCCTATAAATGCATTGCCTCACTGGGAGGGCTTAGGATTAAGCCCACAATATGGTTGAGTGGGGTTTGGGCTTTGTCATTTTGAGACAAGGCCCAGAATGGGTATTTGTTGAGGCTTTTTTATGAAAGGGAGCCTTTAAAATGGAGGTTCAAATTGAGCCGTTCGGTTCAATTGGAACCGTCCGGTTCGACCGAGTCACCGGTCCGACCGTTGGTTTCGACGGTTCGTGGCCGGTTTAAATCTTAAACGGTTCAATAGGCAGATCGGACCGGAATTATGACCGGTCGACGGTTGAACCGGTTGGACCGGCCGGTCCGGTCCGGTTTTTAAAACATTGATTTTTACCAAACACTGCAGTTAAAGCATGATGTCAACATATTATTCGAGCTTCTATCAGCCTTCCCACTAAATAAATAGAGATGAAAACATCGACATGTCAACCAAATAAAAGAAATATCATCTGAAGAAACTAATGGGTAACCAAACAAACCTGTAATTCCCCCAAGGCAATGCAGTCAACCAATCAAGATAATTACGAGTTACATTAAATTCACTTGAACTGGCCTCCAACAGCTGCAGTTTTGTAAGCTCTTCTTCTATGACTTGCAAAACATGAGGTGGGCACTTTTCTTTCTTTGGTTCAAGCCTTTCCCTGAACTTTGCTGCACAAAAGAAATAGAAAGCAGTACAATAGTTACAACAGAACTAATATACAGCTGCATCTAGATCAACATAAGCCTTTTATCCAACTAAATACCGTAGCAGCACTCACAGTAGACACAATGAAAGGAATGAACCCTAGTTATGACCATAGAATGCAGCTAGCAGCCCTAAGTAAATATAAAAGGATTTTTCACATTATTTCTAAATCTATATGCAGAAATATCATAAAAAATTAAAATCATCCTATTAAAAATTGTGGCCATCAATTTTCCAACAAATGTTTGGGTAGGAAATCCACTATGCCAAACCTTAACAATACAACCAGTTGCACATGCACCTCTTTATATACCTTGTGCAGTATATGCAACATGGACAAGACCTACCATCATCTAGATCTAATTCAATCTAACTAAACTAACCGGAAAGAGCTGTTTTGTCATCTGTCTCCAATCCAAGTTCCTGCATAAAGCCAATTGAAATCCAATAAAATTCAAACTAGAAACAAACAATTGATTTAAAATCAACCTCAAACAAGCCCAGTTATTTTATTTCCTATTAAATATAGTTTGTAGGGATGCAATAACAAATGGATCTAATATAAAGGATAAATAGCTACAAGATAATGAAGCCATGAACCTTCTTTATGGCCTTAAGCTGCTCATTCAGCAAGTAACGACGCTGCTCTCCACTTATCTTTTCTTCAATTGCTTTTGCTATTGATTCCTATAATTAAACCCAGAGAAGTTAAAGGGAAAAGAAGTCAAAACAAATCCATCTAGAATGAAGAACTTTTACATAGAGGTGCAATACAAAAACACTAGAAGAAACACCTGAATCTTGCTGATCTCCAATTCTTTCTTTACTAATTCCAGAGTAAGTTGTAAGCGTTTATGCACCTGAGTGGGCAAAATACAGCAGAATTACATAGACACTCTAGATGTGACCGACCTAGATACATAAATTAACAAAGTGTACTTTATATTTATGCCAGATGAGAAAACGTATGAATGTCTCCCATCCTCCACAAAATACTGAAGTTTGTCTCCAAACTTCTTCACAGTATACTCCACATCAAACCTAAATTAAAAAATCTTTATTTAAGAATACTTCTATCTGAAAGATAGTGCTATTCAGATGGCTATAAAAAAATGCTAATGCACAAAAAACACTTAATTTCAGTCGCCAGAGCTCATATATGTGTCAAATACCAGTTATCACCAAAATCTATATATGTCAAATACCACTTACATCTAGTTCTTCAAGCACTTGCTGGCATTGCAATTTGTTCGCACCAGATATTGCAGCTCCAAAATCTGCCAACCTTGGAAAATTGAAATCACCTATGTGCTGCCAAATTTAGAAATGACATTTTATCATGACAAGATTGGTAAATTTAATTGATGATTTGAGCACATTCCATAGTATAAACACATGAGCATGTGAAGAAATGTACATAAACACACTTCCATAAGAATACACAATCAGGAACCGATTCATGCATACGAGGAGAAGACCACCAAGATGTTGAGAAAAAGAAACCCAAAAGTATCAAGAATCAATTGTTTGCAGACAAGAAAATGAAAATCCAAATATACGTATATTTATCCATAGCGTAATCAGAAATTGAAGTTCAACATAGTGCATGAACACCAAAACCAAAACAACAGGAAAGTGCAATTATGCTGCTGAATGTTCCAACTGTTTGGACTTATATCACAGCATCATAAAAAAAATGTTATTATCGCAAAGAACAGACAAGCTATTAAGTACCAATAAAACAAACCTTCACAAAAGTTCTGCAGAAAAGATAAAATGATACAAATAACGAGCATATAGAAGAACAAGAATCCCAAATCTAGGAAAAAGAACACACTTGAGTATATGTCTGAACATGATCTCTCCAAAGGGAACTTGTCTTCAGGACATCTCTTAGAGTTGATATAACCTCAAAAGATGTTGCTTTTATAACATCATCATCCTTATCATATGGTTTATCCTGCAACAAAAAAGATCAAAAGGTTGAAAGAAAAGAATGCAAAACTATCTATTATATCTATAGAACCTCCAATATTACATAAAATTTAGGATAAACTACACACTTACTTAACCCAAGGCCCCAACAAACCACACTGAACACCAACACCAACACAACCCAAAAGGCGTAGACGCACTTTACCCCCTAAACTGTGAACATAGACAAAAAAAAATCCTGGACAATTATTCATTTGAAACACTTTACCCCCCTTATGCAAATTTTCCATTGAAAAAGATAAAGATGAATTTTTTATTATTATTTAAGTTCTATTTTAACAACAAATTTGCCCTTTAAAATAATAAAATTGTGAAGCTTTCCTCCTTCCTCTGATTCCCAAGAAATCATGGCAGCAGTATCGCAAATTAGATTGCCAAGAAGAATTGCAAACTCAAATTTGTTGATGAGGGAACTATTAAAAAGGTGCCTAATAAAAGGGGGGTTAACACATTACCATAATTTTATAACTGTAAGATTACCATAAAATAATAAAAAGCATGATTTTGACAAATAGAGAGAGAGGACTAGAAAAGGAAGTGTAGGTTTAATAATTTCAGACTGGATTTGAGAAAGTTAAGAAGAGCAAATTTAAGAGATAAGAGAGAAATTGAAGATCCAGAGTTTGAGAAAAGTGGATTTAACAAGTTGTGAGAGGATTGAAAATATGAGTGTGATTTTCATTATGGGTTTGAGTGGTGATATTAAAAGACAAAAAAAAAGAAAAGAATGAAAAAAAAAAATTAAATCTTAAAGAGCCAATGGTGGCTCTAGAGAGAAACGGGATTGATAAAAAGGTAAAATTGTTTCTTTAATACTTTTGTGAACTCTATCACTCCCTCAGAATAGTTTGAGTGGTCTTTGTTTGCTATTGTAGTTCATGGGGGCAAAGTGTAACCACCCCAAAATAGTTGAGGAGGTCCTTGTGTAATTTACCCTAAAAATTTAACCATGAAATTGCAAAATAATTAAAATGTGGACTGCATGCCTTGAGATGATCAACTTTGACTGTAAGGGGTTCCTCGCTGACCTGCACAGAAACCATAAGTATTTCAGCCTGGGGAACTTTGCATCAATAGAAATTAAGGCATCATCATATGTTTTGAAGATAAGAAGATTTCCAAAATATTGAGAATATAATACAGACAGGAAGTACAAATACATGAAATGAGAGAGTATATTACGAATAATATCACTTATCAAGGCACCAAGCAAAACTTAAAGTATTTGTCTCCTTCCTACTCACCATCTCCGTTACTCGAAGCCGCCTATGACCAATAAGGACCACTTGGTCTCCTTGGATACTTGTAATCTGGTTTATAGTGTAAAAGATTTATGAAAAGAAAAAAAAAAGAGTAAGGAATGAACATTCTTCTTGTTGCTTCCAAGTTGACATTAAAATTTAAGCCACTATACTTGCAAAAGAGTTGCAAGAATTTTACATACCTGGGCCAGTGTCCCAACATCATGAAGACGATTAAACAACTCTTTTCCTTTAAGATCATATATATTTTTCTCTGTTTCAGAGCCAGATGACAGACTGGGCTCAGTCCCAGGCTCATCTTTAAGTAGGAAAGCACCAGCGTAAGGGGCCTGCCGTTTTCGACTTTCCACCAAAGCTGCTAACAATTTAGGATCCTGAATGCAAAACATATTTGAGTCACTTGTCTCATGAAAAGATGCAGCAGGAACTGAAAAATACTAAGGAATATTGATAGCAGCAATAACCAATAAAAATTTCCTTGAAATGTATAACATTGTCAAACTTCTAATTGGGATTCTAAATGGTAAGATCTTATTTATGTGTCATTTAGAATCAGCAGTCTCGTTTACCAAATGCTAGGGACTACATAAATTGGATGAGTTAACCTCTCTAAAAGCAACATAAGCCAATGTTTATTCTAATGCAAGACTGAAATTTTATAATAAATTTTCATGGAGAGCATTGGGCATTTAGCATGTGTTCCACTGCAACTGAAGCAGTCCTACAGCATTTGTTTTACGCTTCAACAACTTTACATCTAATTGTACAACAGAAAGCAATGCCAACAGCTCACAAAATTAGAATAGAATATAATGAGGTACACCAGGACGACTAGCAGGAACCCAAAAAGGAGAATTTTTCGGATTAATGCAAACAAATAACATTCATACCTTCACATAAATTGGCATATAGAAACCCGGAAACAGCGGTCTGTGTGGCAATGGCAATGCTAAAACCTGCCCAGGGGAAATGAGCATGTTATATGTAAAGAAATACATGAGCAACCGATAATGTCGCTAAGAAAGCAATTGATAATCCTCCCACAGCCCACATGATTAGAATTTGTGAACACTAACATTAGCTTAGTCACGGTAGCTATAAATGACTAGAAAAGGTACTCAGATAATCATAGGAAAAAAAAGGGGTAATTTTGCAACTTCCACCAGTGTTTTGAATGCACATCATGAATGAGATTTCCAATAATGCAATCGATTTGTGCATTTTAGGATAAGCGTAAAAAAACCGATGCAATCAATATTAAAGTGAAAAACCGAACCACAACAAAAAATAAAATTCAAAAGCTTCCTTTACTTTCATTTTAAAAATTCCTCAGTAAACAAACAGATCATCAAGAGAACAAATTTGAATCCAATTAATGTATGTATGAAATGATAGATTCAACCACTTATTAATAATTATTAACAAAGTTAACATTTGTCTTATCCTATTAACTCAAACGCTTCATCTTGTAAGTCAAATTCCTCTTTTCTCAGTAAAAACGAAAAAACACTCAACAGTGTCTAAAATCCTATTCCCTTTTCCTTCTCGATTTTCTCAACAGCCAACCAGAACATTAAAACAAACCCCAAACACTTCCTTTCAATTTCCCAAACTCCGCAAGCAAACAATCAAAAGAACAAAACTTGAACTCAATCACTAATTGCATCAACCGGCCAATTCAACCCATTGCCAACAATTATTAACAAATGCAACTTTTTTCCACCCTATGACTGATTCCACTTAAGTGTAAATTAAAAGAAAATCAACCAAATTTTGAAATTTTAGATTTTAATTGTTCGCCATCTGGCCTTTGGGACATTAAACTTTCTTTCCCTTCCCTTTTCTTTTAACCGCTTTTTTCTTGCGGCAGTTTTCTCGGAAACCAAACGGAGCCTAGACATAGAAAACAACGAGAATCTAACCGTGAGACAGTCTTCGGGTCGTGGACTGGTCGGCACTATAGCCGATGAAGCCTTAGATTCAGCTTCATCAGCCGCGGCTTCAGCTGCCTTGCCCTCGGCTCCAACCACTGGGTCGGATACATCACTTGAGTCGGAACAGAAAAAGGCTCTTCCACACGAATTAGGGCTCCACCGATTCACTCCTCTGAGTTGACTCAGAACTCGGAGCAATGGAGTGCTCGACTGAGTACCTTGGCGAAGACTCGGTGTGATATTACGGAATCGCCCCTGCAACCCCGAACAAGAGATGACCTTCAACATTGCTATATACAGAAAGAGATTCGAGGATTAAAATGGAATTTTCAGTCTCTGTGTGCCCTAGCTCTCTTGAAGAAAAAACGCCATTGATGAAAAGCTTGGAGAACAAGGTACGAATTTTCGGGTACTGCAGCCCAAAACCTTCCTTAAACCCTTGGGTTTGTGTCCATTTTTTGGGTTGACGAATTGATCCTCCCTCCGATGGAGTGAAATTACTTCTTTGTCCTTATTTGTCCTCACTTTGCCTCGAGCCTGATGGTGCCAGAAAGTTCAGAAACTCTTTTATTTTTTTGTCATTTTCCCTTTTTTTTTTTTTCAATTTCCTAAATATATTTACTTTTTATTTTTTCAAGCATTAAATTGTTTCAAAAAAATTATTTTATTACTTTATACAATTTATAATTTTGTATACCACTTTCTATATTTTCAATTATTTCTTGTAAAATTACAAAAAAAAAAATCATTTAAAAATATCTTAAACCCGATTTGGAAAAAAAAAACACTTTATTTTAAAATAAATTTAAAAAACAAAAAGAAAAACGTAAACCAAAAACTATTTTTTATTCTTAAAAAAGAAATAGTATTTTATTTTCAATTTTTTTGTAAGATAGTTTAAAAATAATAATTATATAAATATGTAAAGTGATTAAAAATAAAATACTAAATATAAAAATTATTTTAATTTTTTTTAAATATTTTAAATTTAAAATAAACTTTTATTTTATAAAATATCATAAAACAATTTTCAAAAATTATTCTTTGAAACTATTTTTAAAAATTGTTTTTTAGAATAGTTATCAAATAAAACTTAGCTTATTTTTTTATTTCTAAAAATTATTAAAGAAATTAAAAAAAATAGGAAAATTATTTTCTCATTTTTGCTTATCCATGAAAAATAACAAAGAAAATTAGATACAATTAAATCAATTAAAAATTTATATGTTTTCAAATTATTTAATCTTTATGTTAAAGAGTTAAAAGTAAGTGAAATGAATTTAAAGTAAAACAAGACTTAATAAGTTTGATTTATTAACAAATATAGTAAATAACTCAAGATTCAAGTAATAATGCAATTAATATTATAAATATATGAAAAATAAATAAAAAAATTTGGTGTCCCATTTTTTCACTAGACAAACATAATTCAAATAAAACAAATTTTAATATATTAGATTTATTAATAAGTCTAATAGTTTTTTAAAAATAATTATAAATCAAAATAATAAATCTGTTAAATATATATATATATATATATATATATATATATATAAATTGATTCATAATAATTTTATTATTTTTTTCTCTACATAATTACATTTTTATAAAATTTATACACCTTGTATTAAATTTATTAATGAGTTTAAAATTTTTAAAAAGAAATTAAAACTTGAAAAATAAATATAATCACAAAAAAGATAATAGATAAAAATTTGCATGTTATAAATGGTGATTTTATCGTATTGATTACATATACAATTATATTTTTTGGAATTTAAAGTAAAACAAGACTTAATACGTTTGATTTATTAACAAATATAGTAATTTTTAAAAATAACTCGAGATTCGAGTAATGATGCAATTAATATTCTAAATATATGAAAAATAAATAAAAAAATTGGTGTCCCATTTTTTCACTAGACAAACATAATTCAAATAAAACAAATTTTAATATATTAGATTTATTAATAAGTCTAATAGTTTTTAAAAAATAATTAAAAATCAAAATAATAAATCTGTTAAATATATATATATATATATAAATTGATTCATAATAATTTTATTATTTTTTTTCCTACATAATTACATTTTTATAAATTTTATACACCTTGTATTAAATTTATTAATGAGTTTAAAATTTTTAAAAAGAAATTAAAACTTGAAAAATAAATATAATCACAAAAAAGATAATAGATCAAAATTTGCATGTTATAAATGGTGATTTTATCGTATTTATTACATATGCAATTATATTTTTTGGATTTTCTCCTTAGGTAAATATATTTTAAATTAAATAAGACATGATTAATAATTTAAAAATTTTAAAATTGATCAAATTATTTGTATATTTAATAAAAATATTATAAAATACTATGTTTGTAATTGAATATTGAAAGATTAGATGTAAATGGAAATGTTCTTTCATTTAAAAAATTTAAACTTTATTCGTTTTTTATTTTAAATACAATACTATTAAAAATTATTATTTTTAAATTATTATTATTATTTAACAAAAAAAGAAATTAATTATATTTGTACGAAGATACTAATGTCTTTATTTTTTAGTATTTTTTTTATATAAAATACATAATTTATGATTCTTTTAAAATATTACAATTTATGTAAAAATTATTTATTTTTATTTTATTTATAAATAAAACATTAATTTATTTTTAATAAGATTTAAATTAATATTATATAAATTAATTTTATAATGTCTTTATAAAATCAGAATAAAAATTATTTAAATTTTTTTTTTTTAGAAATAACTTGAGAAACATCTTTATTTTTATAAAAAGTTTATTCTTTTAATTTAAAAACAGCTTTTTTTAAATAATGTGTTGCCAAAACAGCCCATACTTATTTTAAAAAGGAATGATATGTAACCTGTTCCGGGCCCCCGCAGCCACTCCCCAAACACATCCGCGCCTCCCACCGCCGGCGACTACTGAGCAAGCGCCTCTTCCGTCGGAAAATTCACACGGTATTCTCTGATCACTCACTCGCGGCATACCCATATGAATTGCTTGCGCCTCACTCAATTCCCAAAACGATGCCTTTCAACCAGGTTTCCTTCACTGGATCCCAAGCTCAACAACACCAAAACCCCTTTTTCTTCTCCAAATTCAACCTACACAACTCCCAATTCACACACATTCGACACACCCACCATTTCTCAGCTCATAGCAAAACAACACTGGTCCAAGCTCAAAACCATAGTCAAAGAAACAAACTCCAGTTCACTTCTTCAACATCTCTTCAACTCTGAAGCCCAACCAGACCTCATCCTCTGCTATTTCAAATGGACCCAGAAAGAATTTGGGGCTATACACAATGTAGAACAGTTTTGCAGGCTTTTACACTTGTTAGCCAATGCAAAGAATTACAATAAGATCCGGGCTTTGTTGGATTCTTTTGCTAAGAATGCCCATTATTCGAATTCAACAATTTTTCACTCGCTTTCAGTGTTGGGTAGCTGGGGTTGTGCCAATTCGATAATTGTTGATATGTTGGTTTGGGCTTATGTGAAGAACGGGGAGATTGATTTAGCTTTAGAGGGTTTTGATCGGGCGGGGGATTATGGGTTTAGGTTGTCAGCGTTGTCGTGCAATCCAATGTTAATTTCATTGGTTAAAGAGGGTAGAATTGGGGTTGTGGAGTCTGTGTATAAGGAGATGATTAGGAGGAGGATTGGGGTTAATGTTGTTACTTTTGATGTTGTGATTAATGGGTTGTGTAAGGTTGGGAAGTTTCAGAAGGCTGGGGATGTTGTTGAGGATATGAAGGCTTGGGGGTTTTCACCATCAGTGATAACCTATAATACTGTAATTGATGGGTATTGCAAGGCTGGAGAAATGTACAAAGCAGATGCACTTTTGAAGGAAATGGTGGCAAAGAGGACTCACCCGAATGAGATTACATTTAACATTCTCATTGATGGGTTTTGTAGAGATGAGAATGTCACAGCTGCTAAGAAAGTATTCGAGGAAATGCAAAGGCAGGGTTTGCAACCTAACGTGGTTACATATAATTCTTTAATTAATGGGCTATGCAGCAATGGGAAACTTGATGAGGCTCTTGGTTTGCAGGACAAAATGTCAGGAATGGGTCTGAAGCCGAATGTTGTTACTTATAATGCTCTTATCAATGGATTTTGCAAGAATAAGATGTTGAAAGAAGCTAGAGAAATGTTGGATGATATTGGGAAACGAGGTTTAGCTCCTAATGTCATAACGTTTAATACTTTGATTGATGCTTATGGTAAGGCTGGGAGAATGGATGATGCATTCTTGCTGCGTAGCATGATGCTGGACATAGGGGTTTGCCCCAATGTTTCAACATACAATTGTTTGATTGTGGGTTTTTGTAGAGAGGGAAATGTAAAAGAAGCAAGGAAGCTTGCAAAAGAAATGGAAGGTAATGGTTTGAAAGCTGATCTTGTAACATATAACATACTGGTTGACGCATTGTGCAAAAAAGGGGAGACAAGAAAAGCGGTTAGACTTTTGGATGAGATGTTTGAGGTGGGTTTGAATCCAAGTCACCTGACATACAATGCTTTGATAGATGGGTATTTTAGGGAAGGGAACTCCACTGCAGCTTTGAATGTGAGGACACTGATGGAGAAAAAGGGGAGGAGGGCAAACATTGTAACATATAATGTGTTGATCAAGGGTTTCTGTAACAAGGGTAAGCTGGAGGAAGCAAATAGGCTTCTTAATGAGATGTTGGAGAAGGGTTTGATCCCAAATAGGACTACCTATGAGATACTTAGAGATGAAATGATGGAGAAGGGTTTCATTCCAGACATAGACGGACATCTTTATAATGTTTCTATCAGCTCTTAACCCCTAAAAAGGAGAAACTGGAACTACTCTATATTTTGTTCATCATCCAAGGCATACATGTTCAAATGTTGAACAATGTCGACATATGTGACAAATTATTGCTGTTTGGAATGGAATCTGATGCACTTAGATTTTCTTGGTTCTTGCTGCTCAAGATACTGCATGCATTGATGTTTCAAGTTCTCTCAAAGAAGGATACGCCACAGTTTGAAAGTCTTTGGAGTTCATCATTTCATTTGATCGAGGTGCATATTCTAACTTCTAGCCAAAAAATCCATGTGACAGATAACATGACAAGGAAATTCTAAATAGCTACCTTGTAATAATGAAACTTCCTAGTTGCCTCTGTTCTCCACTAACTTTAAGTGGTATTAAGGTGAAATCATATAAGTTAACTCTATCTTTGAGAGAGTGGTAGGACACAACTGAGAAAAGAAAGACTGGGTTTCATGAGTATTGATTTTATCTAAAATTAGTTGATTCTCTAGCTTTTGTGGATATGATGTGAATTGATTATGCAAAATAATATGCATTTCTTCTTTGATTAGGCTACACTTTTCATCACTGTTCTGTATTTATATATGTTATGGTTTCCTTACAATATTTTATGGTAAGGAAATATTTTATGGTTTCCTCGTGGAAAGGTGATGATGCCCTATAGATTTTTCTAGTTAACAAATACCTGATCATCTTCATATTTTGTGTTGCTATTTGTGGGAGTTCTTTGTTGTTTTAATCTCATTTTGCACTTTGATATATCATTAAGTCAGCAAAGTAGCATACAAACAAAAAATGATGGAACCTTTTTACCTTGCATCCACTATTATTATATTTCATAAAAGCTTCAATTTTCCAGGTGTTGCTAATTGGGTATCATCACTCTGATATTGGATGACCAAAAACAAAAAAGATTGTTTCAGATGGGATGGCTTCAGCTGATTAATGCATTTTACTACAGTCAAGGAACCATCCAGAATAGGGGGGTCACTTCTTCAAATTCAAACAAATGTCATGAACTCCAATGGCCTGTTGGTTTATGGCATGAAGAGGATTTGCTTTTTAGGGCCTTTTTTATTTTTCTGAATTTTGTGATTTTGCTCCAAGATAAGTATACTTGTTTGGCACAGATGTTGTCAAATGAGTGCTACTTGCTGTATGATAGCAAGTAATTTAAAATATCTCCCATGTCCACTGATCTGGATTAGCCTATTATTTAATGGATGGGATATCTCTGGATGACCTTATCAACAAAAATGTAAGGAAAAGAAATATAAGATTCATTATTTTCCTTTCTTGAATGATTTAAAGAGTCATGAACAAATTCTAGACATGAACAAAGTCCTATTATTATAGGGTTTTATCGGAGATTGACAGTAAATTGGTAATCTTACTAAATGGAGGCTGGAGTTTGGAGAGGAATCCATATTGCCCCATGATAGCTCATCCATGAAAATCACTGATGAAAGCCATCAGGGGGGTTTAATTTTGGGGCAAAAGATTCAGCTCTTCAGACTAGTCGATGCTTCCACTTCTATAAGTTTTAAGTCCAGAACACAAAGTTACGGTGCTCATGATTAACCTTATAGGTTTAATCGGTTTTTTGACTGTATTTCTTGACTGTACTTACCTAACCTGAATTAGTGAGGTATCAATAATGTTAATCATTCTCAAATACACAAAATGTTGTAATTCTCTTTAACTTCCTAAATATCTACCTTGTAACAATGAAACTTCCTAGTTGCTTCTTTCTCCACTAATTTTAAGTGGTAGTAAGGTGAAATCATATACATCAACTCTTTTGTGAGAGAGTGGTAGGACACAACAGACAAAAGAAAGACTGGATTTGATGAATATTGATTTTATCTGAAATTTGTTGATTCTCCAGCTTTTGTAGATATGATGTGAGTTGATTATGCAAAATGATATGTATTTCTTCTTTGATTAGGGCTACACTTTTCCTCATTGTTCCCATTTTTCTTTTTTCTTTTTTGTGGTTTCCTTTTGGAGAGGTGAGGTGATGATGCATGGTATTTATGGGAGTTCTTTGTTGTTTTAATCTCATTTTGCACTTTGATATATCATTAAGTCAGCAAAGTATCATATCAAACACAAAATGGTGGAACCTTTTTACCCAGCACTCACTATTATTATCTTTCATAAAAGCTTCAATTTTCCAGGTGTTGCCTTTTGAGGGCCTTTCTATTTTTCTGAATTTTGTGATTTTGCTCCAAATTGATGTATACTTGGTTGGCACAGATGTTTTCAAATGAGTGCTACTTGCTGTATGATAGCAAGTAATTTAAGATATCTCCCATGTCCACTGATCTGGATTAGCCTATTATTTAATGGATGAGATATCTCTGGTTGACCTTATCAACAAAAATATGAGGAAAAGAAGTATAAGATTCATTCTTTTTCTTTCTTGAATGATTGAAAGAGTCATGGACAGATTCTAGACTGAACAAATCACTGATGAAAGCCATCAGTGGGTTTAATTTTGGTGCAAAAGTTTTATCTCTTCAGATCAATGGGATGCAAGGAAACCTCTAGTTGCTTTGATGCTTCCACTTCTATTAGTTTTAAGCCCAGAGCCCAATGCTACTATGCTCATATGGTTAACCTTATAGGTTTAGTCGGTTTTTTGAGTGCATTTCGTGATTTTGCTTACCTAACCTGAATTAGCAGGGTATCAATAGAGTGTTAATCATTCTCAAATACAGAAGATAACATAATTCTCTATCATTTTCAATGAATTCAGTATGATAGCTTGCAATTACTATTATTCTCCCCCATTTAACAAGAATTGCCTTTCCCTTGCTCAAAATTTTCTGCTACCATCAGCTAGCTTCTCCATGTTCACAAATATTGTTCTGATCACTTCCCAGATTTGACACCATGACAGGCAACCTGCTCAAACATTCTTGTTAGTTTGAATTAGCCTGCGTGAGTTGAATTGTAAAACGGAAATCTTTTGGCATATTGCAGGATGTGTTGAATTACAATCAAACACTGCAAAAAGTCATGTAGCTGAAAATGATGATGAGGAATGCTACTTGTACCAGAACATGCAAAACCCAGGTTCATTTTGAGACGGACAAGCCAACAAAGCTGCAAATCAGAGTTTCAAAATGCAGTATGCGAATACTTCTAACCCCGGGTTTGGACTTTTTCTTCTTCCTGTGATGAAATGCAGGCCTATTCTGCAGTTTAGAGACAAGAACAAGCTTCTTTCCCTTTCTTCCATTGTTAAGACTTGAAGTGCAGGCTCATCTGTTATAATTTTATCATAATAATTTATTTATTTTTATTTCTATAAATTTCAAATTTATTTTGGAATATTGATGACATATCGATTATTATATTATATTATATTATATTAAGGGTGTCATTAATTTTAATGAAAAACATAAAATAAAATTCCATTAATAGAGAGAATCATACCCTAAATATCACCTTCCATCATTTCCAGATTTTATACCAAAAAGGGCCCAAAACGACACCGTTTTGCCTCTGAAATGGTCATAGGAAAACAGCTGTCGTAGGTTGGCCATTAGGTAAGATCCACTTTCCCAGCGGAATCTTCTTTGAAGGTACCAATTGCGATGTGAAAATTTGCTTGCCTTGGCCTATAAAAACCCCCTTTCTCTCCTCAAAACCCTTCTCTTCTCCATCTATTTCATCACTGTTTCCTCCTTTTTCTTTGGTGGCTTTTCTCTTCTTCTGGGTAAGTTTTTCTTTCTTTCTTTATAATTTTATTATTATTATTATTTTTTTGTTTTTATTTTTTTGTTTTGTTTTTTTGTTTTTTTGTTTTTTTTTATATGTTTTGATTCTTTGTTTTCTGGGAAGTGTCTGGTTTCCCAGGATTAGATTTGTTGGGTTGGTGGATCATTATGTTTTTATGATTTTTCCTGGTGAGATTTGACCATTTGGTATATGTTTTGCAGGTAAATCCTTTCCCTGAAAAACCCCCATTTCCCAGGTTTGATTTTGGATCAAAACCCATTTTCCATGCTTAGATTTTGGTGATCAATTGAAAGCTGTGGTGATAAACTGATAGTCTTCATGTTTCTGAATACCCCTCTGTGAAGAATCAAAAACCAGTCTTTATGAGTTATCCAACCCTCTTGCAGATCTGTTTCCTTCAATCTTTCTCTGTTGTGCTTCTGTACTGGCTTTATGTAACCCCATAAATCCCCATTCTGCTTCATTTGAATTTCAATTCCTTGCTATAAAATTCATATAGTTGTAAATATTTTCTTTGTAAGCATCCAATTGTGAAGATTCAATAAATCTTCCCTTAACAATTTTTGAGGGAAAGAGGAATAAAAAAATGGGTGGCCCAAGGCAAACTATTAGCTCTGCATCTGAAGAAGATCCTCAGTATGCGATGATGGATGAGAAGAAAAGGAGAAGGATGCTGTCAAATCGGGAATCGGCCAGGCGGTCTAGAATGAAGAAGCAGAAGCTTTCAGAGGATTTGATCAGTGAAGTGAGCAGACTGCAGAATTTGAACAAGGAGATAAAGCAAACAATTGATGCCACTACTCAAGGATATCAAAACTTTGTGTCTGAGAATAATGTTTTGGTGGCTCAAAAGATGGAGCTGGTGGATCGGCTGAATTCTCTGAATTTTATACTTCAAAATGTGCAAGATGTTTATGGTGTGCCCCTGGACATTCCTGAGATCCCAGATCCTTTGCTGAAGCCATGGAGCCTTCCTTGCCCATTGCAACTTATCCCGGCTTCTTCAGACATGTTGCAGTTCTGAATGAACCCGAAAACAAGCATTCAGTACTGGGTCATTTTGGCAGCTTTAATCTCATCTTAGATCGGTTTGTGTCTTGTTCAACTGTCATCTATTTTCACATGTCCTTTTAGATGTTAGTATGCTAGTTCCAAATCTTGATAATGGAGTTTGTAAACTTATGGGTTCCAATTGTTGTGATGATATCGGATTTTGATCACCATTGGTGACTGTGATTATGGTATGAATTGTAAACTTTTGGGGTCTTAATCACTTTGTGATAATATCAGACTGTGGCCACCATTGACGACTGTGATTATGGTATGAATTGTTAACTTTTGGGGTCTAATCACTTGTGATAATATCTGATTTTGCTCACCATTGATGACTATGGTTATGGTACTGTAGATTCATTCCAAATTGTTCCACAACAAATTCAATCCAATCAAGCCAAGAACTTAGAAAAGTTATTTGTAGTGATGTAAATCACCAAAGACTTGGATTAGTTAGGTAGAAAACGTGGCACATAACAATAGAGTAAGGGAACATTTCTTTGTCCATCTCTAATCAAATTAGAGAGTTTTTGTATACTGGAACTCTGATTACGAAGGATGTTTGTTCACTTCCCCTATTTTCTCTTCTACCTTATCGTCAATAGAATGTTTTTTGTTGCCTAGAGGTATGAATTGTAGTAAGCTTTTGGGGGTCTAATGATTTGTAATAATTTCTGATTTCGGTTACCATTGATGACTTTGATTATGGTATGAATCGCAAACTTTTGGGTTCTAATCATTTGTGATAATACCGGTTTTTGGTTACCATTGATGAGTGTGATTATGGTATGGATGTGTTGGTTGGAATCTCTACATTCTTTTGTGAAAAGCTTGTTTGTAATTCTCAGAGACATGACTGCAAATTGGGATTAAGACCATGCCATTTTCATCTGTTCTAGAACACTATTCCTCATTGATCTAGGAAATCTTCTTTTCCTTCTATACCTTCATTTGTATGAGAGATTTGCTCATGGTTTTAAATTTTTAATGACCCTTTTCATTCTATGGCCTTGAATCAAGTGAGATAGTCTATGAGTAAATAGGGAGTCCTTTGGTTGGAAAACAATGGATTTTGCCTCTTGGGTGAGGGTGCTAAGCACCCAATTTGATTACTTGCCTTGTTTGACAATTTCATCACTACATCCAAGGCTTTTTTGTAAATATATTTGGTACTCAAACTCTATCAATGATTGTGATCCTCATTGTGTACATTATTCGTGGTAGGATCCATCAAAGAAATTGGATGGGTATAGAGCATATAAAAAAAGAGTTTCCATTTCTATCGATCATAAATTCAAAAATGAAAAAAGCTTAACAGTTTGATTCAACAACAATTTTAAAAAAATGTTTTTTCAAATTTGTTTTTGAAAACACTTCCCAAAAAAATAAGCTTTTCATTGTGGAATGAGCTCAAAATTCTAAACTTGAGTGGAAATTTACTATTTGGTAATGTGGATCTTTTCATCGTTGACCTTGAGTCTTCACTTGGCTCTACAACCATTAAAGTTGGGTTTGGTACATGAGAATAGGAATGAGAATGGGCGAATTAGAATACTATTTGGAAGTAATGAATTAAAATCTTGATAAGAATGGATTTTACTTCTCATGTTGAGGAGTTCTAATTCCTATTATCATTTTTAACGAATAATCTAAAACCGATGATAAATGATAAATTGCTTTATTTTAGCGTTCTAAACGTATCATATGTCAAGCTTGTAATGGTCATGGTCTTGAGCTTATGATAGTTGTGTTGGATTCAAATCTCTTTGCAGAAGACATATAGTTTAGGTAATAAACATTTTCTACCCGAGCGTGTGGCTAACCTAGAATGCTTTTGTAATAAAATAATTGAGAGGAATGAGATCATTACTTAGGTTTAAGCAAACCTAAATTCTTCGTTTCTTGTTTTTGGCGTAGAATGAAGTATAACTCCAATACCCACAATCTTTCGATTGATCCTACCACCGTATATCATTGAGTGGGTGGCGATGCTTTACGAGATTTAAGTTAGAGTTGCTCTTGGAATTGAGAGGAAACTCTTTGGTTTTTTACTCTAATTTTCCAGGAGGTGAAAAATGAGAAGAATGACTTCCTTTGATCTTTCCATGCTCCCTTATATACTAATAGGACAAAAGACCAAAATGCCTTTCATTATTAGAAAACAAATCCAATCTCCAAATTAAGTCCCATAGAGTCACGATTTTTGTGCATAAAAAATACATCTATGAAGGTAGCTCGATTGGGGACCAATGGAACATTTGATTGTGGCTTTCATGAAATTAATGTGGCATAATTTCATAGTCAATCAATTGCTCGACTAAAGTTGATTGGTTGCACTCCATTAATAAGTTCTTACTACATGAAGCTAATACTTGTCCCACAACCTACTAGCCCTTATATTTGTTCCTATGAGCTGATATCCATAATTTAATTGGTACAAATAAGTTACATCTTTACTTTCGAGTTACAAATTTACTTTTGTAAAACTATGTCCTAAAATGATAAAACATCAATTTCAATAATCAAATGGAATTACCTTAGCCAAGGATTTACCTTAATCACGCACCTTAGAATTATTGGAAGGGAATATATTGTTCCTAATGAGATATCATGGTACCTATTTTGAGTATACATTGACTACATGCTAAATCAAGAACCGCTCAAGATCATGAAAATATATAACTTTTAGTTGTCTCAATCATACATGATTCAAAGTGATTATTAACTCGAGTGCCCCTTAAGGTTAAGAACACTTATAAGATTGTAATTAGAACACGTGTTACTTAAATAGCAATAGACATGTTCTTCGTAAGTTTAGTTAAATGTGTTGAGATATTAGGAATGCTTTCCTTATATCATTATTTCCTTATATCATTTAGTGTTGAGATATTAGGAATGTTTAGATATTAGGAAAGTTGAGATATTATGAATATTGAGATATTAGGAATATTGAGATATTAGGAATATTAAGATATTAGGAATATTGAGATATTAGGAAAGTTGAGATATTAGGATATTAGTTATTATTTCCTTATATCATTCTTTCCTTATATCATTCTTTCCCATTCTTAGAATGGTGATTACCCTCTATATATACTCTGTACATGAACGAATGAAAAAAGGAATGAAAAAACTACAATTTATCAATTTGAAGATGGTATCAGAGCCATGGAACTGAAATCCTGGATATTTTGTCGCTATGGTAGTCCGACAGCGATCAACCATCCTAAGACAAGCCCTAATATTGATAAGTCAACCTTCAAATGCACTCACTGCAATAAGACTGGTCCCACCAGTCTGGATATCCCACAATTTCAAAGCAACGACTCTTGGTATGACCAGGAAAACAATAAGGACCCGAGGGTTTGAACCATGGACCTTTAGATCATGTTTAGGCTATCAACACTTTGTTATTAATTATAATAATCGTGATCAACGGAAGAAGGATTCCAAGAAAACCTCGACTGTAATTGTTGCCGAAATAAAAACAGAGGCTAATGTTGCTGAGAAAGCCTCTGCATTGGTAGCCGCTACTGATCATGGTGGTAAGTTTTTAAATACTTTTACACCTGTTATTAATAGTACATGGATAATTGATTCTGGTGCTACAGATCATATGACTTTTGATTCTAGACAGGTTTCACCCCTTAGACTTTCCTCACAAAAAATTTTTTCCACAGCCAATGGTAACACAACCCCAGTTATTGGGGAAGGATCCTTAACTCTTACTGATACTTTGAATTTGGATTCTGTTTTAGTTGTTCCATCTTTAGATTACAATCTTTTGTCAGTTTCTCAAATCACCACAGCCTTATCTTGTATTGTCATTTTTTGGCCTGAATTTTGTGTGATTAAGGACATCCAAACAAAACAGACGATTGGTTGTGGTATTAAACGGGGAAAACTTTATTACTTGGACTTGCAGTCAAAGGATTCAAATAAGTTGCAACAAGCCTTGATGGCAGATGGATCTGAGGGGGAGAAGAAAAAGTCTGAAATTTGGTTGTGGCATCGACGTCTGGGACATGCTTCCTTTGGTTATTTAAAAAAATTGTTTCCTAATTTGTTTGCAAAGAGTGATATTTCTGGTTTCCGTTGTGATATTTGTGAATTGGCTAAAAGTCATCGTGCTTCGTTTCCGTTAATTTTGAATAAAAGTCCGTTTCCTTTTATGGTTATACATTCTGATGTTTGGGGCCCATCCAAAGTCCCAACTTTGAGTGGCTCACGTTGGTTGGTTACTTTTATTGATGATTGTACCAGAATGACATGGTTATGCTTGATGAAGACCAAAGATGAAGTGAACTTGTTGTTTCAAAAATTTCATAAAATGATTGAAACTCAATACAATGCAAAGGTTCGGGTTTTGCGTAGTGATAATGGTGGAGAATATCAAAGTTCTGATCTTCAAAAGTATTTGGAAGGACATGACATCATTCATCAGACTACTTGTTCCAATACACCCCAGAAAAATGGAGTCGCTGAACGAAAAAATCGACACTTGTTAGAGGTTGTTCGTGCTTCCTTGATAGCAGCAAAAACACCAATATCTTATTGGGGAGAAGCAATCACATCTGCCGCATACTTGATCAATCGGGTACCTTCTAGCTCAATTAACTTTCAAACACCTCTCCAAGCTCTTACTAATGTCGTAGTTGCCCCAACCGTCCCAAATCTACCTCCTCGTGTTTTTGGTTGCATGGCATTTGTGCATCTACACAAGCACCAACGCACCAAGTTAACTTCCCATGCATTGCAATGTGTGTTTGTTGGATATGCATTGCACAAAAAGGGATATCGATGTTACCATCCTCCAACTCGACAAATGTATATTACAATGGATGTGGTGTTTCATGAAGATTCAATGTATTTTTCATCCGAGTCTGAACTTCAGGGGGGGTACCATAAGGAAATTCAGACTCTCGATTATGATTATCATATTTCTGAGGAAGATGAATCTGGACAATCTGAACTAGTGAACCAGGAAGTGGGTGAGTTGGATATGAGTGGTCAACAATTTGGGTCCGAAGATGTCTTCATTGAAATACCAAACCAATCGTCGTCTGTTGAGGGTGTTCTTAATTTGGAGCCTGATCCATTCATGAAACGGTTACCACATCGTCATAATAGAGGTATTCCTAAACCCACATATGAACCTGAATTGTCTACTAAAGTCAAATATCCCATGAGCAACTATGTGTCTACCCATCGTTTGTCTGAATAAAATAAGTCATTTGTAAATCAATTATCTCCTGTAGCTATTCCTAACAGTGTGCAGGAAGCCTTAGCTGATCCAAGGTGGAAAGCAGCCATGAATGAAGAGATGAAATCATTGCAGAAGAATGAAACATGGGAACTCCTAGAATGTCCACCAGGAAAGAAGCCAGTTGGGTGTCGTTGGATCTATACTGTGAAGTACAAGGCAGATGGTAGTATTGAACGATTTAAAGCAAGACTGGTAGCAAAAGGGTACACTCAAACTTATGGAATTGACTACACAGAGACATTTGCACCTGTAACTAAGATCAACACAATTCGAGTATTACTGTCTTTAGCTGCAAACCTAGATTGGCCATTACAACAATTTGATGTGAAAAATGTCTTTTTGCATGGCGAGTTATCTGAAGAAGTATATATGGATCTTCCACCAGGATGCATGGTGTCAGAAAAGCAATGTCAGAAGGTGTGCAAATTGAAGAAGTCATTGTATGGGTTGAAGCAATCCCCGAGAGCATGGTTTGGAAGGTTCACAAAGTCAATGAGAGCTTTTGGCTATCGTCAAAGTAATTCAGATCACACTTTGTTCCTAAAAAAGCAACATGGTAAGATTACGACACTCATCGTATATGTGGATGACATGGTAGTTACAGGAAATGATCCTGAAGAAAGAAAAGCTCTACAAAATTATCTATCTAGAGAATTCGAAATGAAAGATCTAGGTCCTCTGAAATACTTTCTTGGGATTGAAGTTTCTCGATCAAGTGAAGGAATTTTTCTGTCTCAAAGAAAGTATGCCTTAGATCTTTTACAGGAGACTAGAATGTCGGGATGTCAACCTATTAATACACCAATAGAAGAAGGTTTGAAATTATGTGTTGAGCCTAATCAAGTATCAACTGATAAGGGAAGATACCAAAGACTTGTGGGGAGATTAATGTACTTAGCTCATACAAGACCAGATCTTGCTTATGCATTGAGTGTAGTGAGTCAATACATGCATAATCCTGGAGAACAACATATGAATGCAGTCATGCGTATTTTGAGGTATTTGAAGAATGCTCATGGGAAGGGAATTTTATTCGCAAAAAATGTTGATCATCAGAGTATAGAAGTATATACTGATGCTGATTGGGCTGGTGCAGTGGATGATAGGCGATCTACATTTGGTTACTTTACCTTTGTAGGTGGTAATCTTGTGACATGGAAAAGTAAGAAACAGAATGTCGTCGCTCGTTCAAGTGCAGAAGCGGAATTTAGAGGTATGGCTTTAGGACTTTGTGAGGCATTATGGCTAAGACTCCTCTTATAGGATTTAGGTTACCTATCTAGGCAACCAATCCGATTGTTTTGTGACAATAAAGCCGCGTGTAATATTGCTCATAATCCAGTACAACATGATCGTACAAAGCATGTCGAGGTGGATAGATTCTTCATTAAGGAAAAGTTGGATGATAAGATTGTGGAATTGCCTAAGATTCGATCAGAAGATCAATTGGCCGATATCCTTACCAAAGCTGTCTCAAGTCAAGTGTTCTCAAAATTTTTAGACAAGTTGGGCATGTGTGACATCTATGCACCAACTTGAGGGGGAGTGTTGAGATATTAGGAATGATTTCCTTATATCATTATTTCCTTATATCATTTAGTGTTGAGATATTAGGAATGTTTAGATATTAGGAAAGTTGAGATATTATGAATATTGAGATACTAGGAATATTAAGATATTAGGAATATTGAGATATTAGGAAAGTTGAGATATTAGGATATTAGTTATTATTTCCTTATATCATTCTTTCCTTGTATCATTCTTTCCCATTCTTAGAATGGTGATTACCCTCTATATATACTCTGTACATGAACGAATGAAAAAAGGAATGAAAAAACTACAATTTATCAATTTGAAGAAAATGTGTAACCATACACACTAACATGCCACCTCAGAGACTACTTTGATAATAAAAAAAGACAAGTCATCCCACTTGCATGGTGAGAGGTAGCACACCACAACACTATTGAACCATCCAAGTTCATGAACAATTGTAAACAATAGTATCAATCTACAAGGAATCCATAATTGTATACTTTGTATATCCACTTAAATCTAAACTGTGTACAATGTGAACTGATTGGACTAAGCATCCATCAAACTAATAAAGAAACTATTAATGCACACAATACTAATAAATGAGTAGGAATCATACATTACATTACAAATGTTGCAACATGTCTCACAATAAAGGACTTAAAACCTAACCAATTATAGTTTTTAAGAAAGACTTTTTAGGTTTATATTTTATGTAAAATGTAAGTTCTTTTACAAAATTATATTTTATCGAAAGGAGCTTATAGGGTCTTATTTCAATACTGTGATTTGTTAATAGCTAATACAATTGATGCTCTTTTATCTTATATTTTGTTCTCGAAAATGGGAAAAAGCTAAGAGGGAATAGAAAGATAATAAATAAATAAAAAAGATTTAAAGTTAATAAATTATTTTTACATATTTATTAAATTATATTGAATAAACAATTTAAAAACATACAAGTTTTTAACTAATTTTAATTACATTGAATATTTTTTTGTAGTGAGTCAAACATGAGAAATTTGTTCTACTAAGGGTTTTTTTTTTTTTTTTTTTGCTTTTGTCAATATTTACCTAACCCAAATATAACATTAATATTTAGAAATAACTTCTAATAATAAAAAAATTATGCTAAATAGGAACTTGAAATCTTGAAATCATTCTATTTAGATGTAAATTTTAATATGATTTATTTGCAGTTCAAAAAAAAAGTGCGGCTTATTCTTATTTTTTTTTTATAAAATTACTTTTAATATAAAATATTACAACATTAAATTAATACCTATCAAATTCCTCATTTTTATCATTTAAATTATGTTATAAAATCTAAGTCAATGAATAAGGGCATGAATAATAAGATGATACAAATAAACAAAATTCAAGTACAAAACATGAGACTTCTCCGAAATATACATATAACACCATCTCAATAATGTTATGCCTTAGTTTTTGGATATGTAGCAAAAAAAAGTATCTTTGGCTATATATAATTATATATAGTTATTAAGACCTGTTTGAGAACTGTTTTCAAGAATAATTTGTGTTTTCTAAAACAAAAAAAAACCGGAAAACACGTTTGACAACTAGAAACTGTTTTCTATTTTTTGTTATTAGAAAATAGAAAATATTCAAAGAACATTTTTTAATTGTTTTCACTTTTTTTTAGAGCTATTTAAAAATAATAATTATACAAACACATATAATGATTAAATATAAATTAAGGATATAAAAATTATTTTAAAAATATTAAAAATAGGTTAAAAATATTTTAGGTTCTTCAACATACTTTTATTTTATAAATAATCATAAAATAATTTTAAAAAACTATTTTTTAGAACCATTTTAAAAAACAATTATAAAAAAGGGACTAAATCTTTCATCAAAAAAAAGAAAAGAAGAGGCAAATGACTTCCACTAACTTAGCCTAAATGTATCTTTAGGACTTAAAACGCTGCGTTTCAATAAACGGAGAATCCATGGGGAGAGGTCAAAATGGAAAATTTGTCCCTCTGGTTGATTTCGAATCCGGAAGTCTTCCCCTCTTTTAACGTCCTTCTTTGATCTTTCCACACTCGGATTTTTTTTTATTTTATTTTCCTCTTACGGTTTAAGCAAACTAGGGTTAGGGTGTTGGTTTTGGAGAAGCCATGAATTTGCCAAGGAAGAGGGTTCAACTTCTAATCTTCGTCGTCGGCATCGTCGCTCTCAGCATCACTGGTACGTCATCACGTCTTCACGTATCTATTTCCGTCCAATTCTTCGAATTTTGATTCTTTTGATCGTTTTTTCATAGCATAGAAGTCGATTCAGGTCTCTTGGATATTTTGGAAGTGTGGATCAGATGCGGTGTTGTGGATTGTGTTGAAATCGGTTCAAATTGTTGTGGAGAGTGTGTTATGAAGAAATGGCCATGGCCATGGCCGTGAGTTAAGGAAATTGGATTTGAGAGCTCGATCTTGTGGAATTAGTGATTTTAACTTGTTCATTGACCGTTTCAATTGCCAAATTCAAACTATAGATACATAGTTGCTTAATTACTTGGGTTCTGTTTGGTTGCGGAAATAGAAATGATTGTCTCAGAGTCGTTTTTACTTTTCATATAAAAATAACGGAGATGTTCATGTTTGAATTAATTCAATTTTTGAGGTTCTGGCATTTATGCAAATACAAAAAGAACATTTCTAACGTTGTATAAATGACAAGTTTTGAGGAAATGTTATGGAAACTAGATTTCAAACCAATTATATTTTCTCTGTTATTTTGGTTTTCTCTGTTTTGAAAAACAGAAAACAATTCACATTTTTGGTAGCAAACAGACTATTGATTTTTAGATGAAGGTGAATTATGCTACTCTTACATTTTAGTGATGCTAACTGGTATAGTAGCAATCTGGAGACTGCATATCAACCAAAATACGCTCCCTTCAATTTTTTTATGTATGATGCTGTCATTTTATTCCTGGACCTGGATATAAGAATCCTAAGCAATTCAGATGTTTTTTTGAATTCTGTGGCATAACATGCACTTTAATCTAATTATTTTTCAGATGTTGGTGTTTTATGAATTTTTTTTTTGATAGGCAAACAAAGAAAACGTAATAAATGAGCGCCAAAGAAAGGACCGCACCCTATGTATACAAAAAGTATACACAAAACAAACAAAGAAAAACGACAGGAGCCAGCAAAAACAACCGAAAAACCACAGCTACCCACAACTAAGACTATCTAGGAAATCAAGCATTGATAAAATTCCCAAATCTAGGGAGACATTTGTCCATTCCAAGAAGGCTCTAATGGTGGTTTATGGAACTTTTGTCAAACTTGTTTCAGGAAGCTAGGATTAGTGATTCAATGCTGAAATCAAATTGTGTTATAAAATGGTTCTTAGTTCTATTTCCACTCCCCTTCTCCTTGTGTGAGGATGTTGAGTTCAATCAAAATAGGCCTACAATCATCTAAGAAAGCCTAATATAGTTCCTCTATCTAACTTAAATATCCATTTCTAGGGCTATTATTTCCACTGAATTCAGCTGAATCTCATAAGAAATGAGCACTGGTGATTGATTTACAGAGGAGAATGAATTTCTTTTTTTGAGCCTAATTTGTGAATTGAAAATTTCAATTCACAAATTACTGTTGTTGATTTCATTGAGGGATTGGATCAAGTTAGGTTTGTCTTTTGCTGGCTCTTGCTCCCTTTGTATACTTATGGTGAACTGGGGTTTCAGTTTTTATCACTATTAATCAAATTTTCTGTTGCGTATAGAAAAAATAAATAATATTGACTGAATGTATTTCCATTAGTCCATTAAAAAAAACAGTGTGTTTTTTTTATTGCATTTCAAAATAACTTGAGTTTGATTTGTCATTTCTAGGGATATTTTTTCTTGCTTAGTTCTTCCCCTTTTTAGTTTTTAAATTGTACTCCTTTGGAGATGTGCTCAATCTAAAGCAACCTTTCTTTTTGTTCTCTTGGTTCCTTTTATTGATTATTTAAAATGACCCTATTTAATTTTCTATCATTTCTCCATCTTGAGTTTTATTTTTATTTTTATTTTTCAATTTATGATTTTCTTTTGAGTATGTGCATTTAGACAATTTTGTAGAGTACCATGATCCTTGATTTGATCTTGAACCTCCTATGTCAAGATTTTACCAATTTATCACTCTGTAGTCACATAGCCTTGTCAGAATATGATTATACTGCAGGTAAATACTCTGAGGATGTTTGTCCCAACAACCAGTGTTTCAAAAATGTTGGACTATTATATTATCAAATAATATTTTGTGAGTGGAGATTTTCAATGTTTGATGTTTGATCTTCTTTTTTTCTTTGGCCTCACTTATCTTGAGAAAATGAAAAAGAGAAAGTAAACAAAAAGGGCAACAACTTGGAAGAGTATATAGCTTTGGGTAAATGACAGTTCATACAAGTAACACACATTTGCACTCACTCACTTGCTTACACCACTTCTAGCTGTCCACAGAGCTTAACAGAGTTCCTCACAGGTGCCATGAATGGGTGTAAATTTGAAGCCATGCTGTCATCTAGAACAAATGCTTGCTTTCTGTGTGACCTGTGCTCCCGGGGTTTAGAAATCATAAGGATTATATTCTATGACTAGTGCTTCTTAGTTGACCCATAAGACATGCTAGTCTATTGTTTTATTATTTTCTGTAGCCATTTTCTCTTTCATTTCATTGGATTATGGTGATAATGTGAAACTTATTCACAGTTTTAGCTCCAACTCCATTAGAAACCTTCTCTTCAATGTTTCCTACTCTTCCTTACGTATCAAAAATTCACATTTGTGGCATCTTGTCCCGTTCCTTCAGATTTGGCATCAGCTACCTACATTTATGCACTTGCAGTGGTTGCATTCCATTCCATGAAGTCTATTTGACTGTCTGAAATGAAATCCCTTTGAATATTGTGTTTCTGTGTGAATTTGTGGAACACTAAACTTCAAATGGAGTGTTGTACCATTTTACTTTACCAAAAGTGTAGTTCATACTTGAGTTGATATAAAACCTAAAGCCAATTCTTAAGGATTTATTAAAGAGCATCACCAAGATGCATGCTCAAATCTATTTTAACTTTTTTTTAGTGATTTTGTATTACTATAGAACATCTTTATTTATTTCTGATTTGCCTTTAGATTTGAATAGTTAGCATAGAAAGGATGTGCATAGGGAAATATGAGTCCTACAAAGGAACTTGCAAAAATATTTAAAACCTTGTGCTTTTACTGCTATTATTGAAACATATAAGAGAGTTTTTTCATGGGCTTTATCGGAGGTGCTCTCTCTCTCTCTCTCTCTCTCTCTCAAATATCCTTTTGGTTTCTTTTCCCATCATAAAAGATATTCTCTGACTTATCTTCTGCTCTTTAAAGCTGAAAAATGCCGCCAGCTGCTTGGAGAAGATGGTTCATCCCAGAGTGGGAAGTTTACTTTGTTAAACTGCTTTGACATGAGCTCTGGAACCCTAGCATGCACCGTGAAGGAGGGTGTGAAGCTCTATTTCTACAACATCAGAGCTGCGCATGTTGAAAGAGCACGGCATCATGCAATTGAGGGAGCACTTTCTGATGCATTAACACAAGGACTGAATGCTAAAGATGCAGCTAAACACGCACAGAAAGAAGGAGCAAAAGCAGCGAAGTTGGCAACCCGACAAGCCAAACGTATCATAGGCCCCATTATTTCTTCCGGATGGGACTTTTTTGAAGCTATTTACTATGGTGGTACCTTGACAGAAGGGTTCCTCAGAGGCACTGGAACCTTGTTTGGTGCCTATACTGGTGGATTCCTTGGTGAACAAAGGCTTGGGAGGTTCGGCTATCTTGTGGGAAGCCATTTGGGCAGCTGGGTGGGAGGTAGGATAGGACTGATGGTATATGACGTGGCCAATGGAGTCCAGTTCTTGCTTCAATCTGTCCAACCAGAAGAAACTCCCATGGACATGAGCTCTGAAGTTCCCGAAGATCCCAGTTCTTACGAGTCTCCTGCCTATGAAAGCTCTGAAGCACAAGAAGATTCGGGTATTTGGTGATATACTTTGGTCTCATTACAATTCTTTTCACTTAAAATGATGCATTATGTTGTTGAATGGAGTATGTGATATCTTTCAGCTGCATTTCAGTAACATTGAAATCTGTATATGAGTGTATCCTATTTTTCTCAGACAACTACGTTCATTTTTAGTTGTAGACCATAAATAGAATGAAACAGTTGTTGATATCTCTTAAAATGTTACTGTACCTTAGCTGTTACCCTGGACATTATAGAAGTGTTTGTCTATTTGCTTATTTGATTGGATGGCAGTATTATCTTCTTCTCATCCTTCTTCTCCATGAAGTATATTATTAGATCATGATGATGAATCAGTTGTTGAGATCTGGTTTGGAAAGTGGTTTCCTCACTGATTTTTTGCATTAGGCATTTGGAATGTCTTCATGTTTGATAAGATGAAAGAAGAAAATAATGATTGGGAATTTGGGATTAGGGTTCCTGAAAGTGATTTCTCTGTGTTTACTGTTTCCTTGATTCTCAAAATAATCTTGATTTTGTTCACAAAATCAAATTCTTAAAAAGTTATTTTTGATTGAAAATTCGTCATATCATAATAATAAATTAATAATCACTTCTACTTCTTCTATGAATAAATACAGAAGTTAAAACACTATCCCAAAGAGCAGTGATATGTAACCCTTGGGGCCTGGCAATGCAGTTTGACATTCAAACATGTTGCTGGCCCAAGTTTCGATTCTAGGCACATGGATCTGGGTTTATGTTTGCCTATTTATGGGCTTTTATGGCTAACCTTAAATGGGTGTCACTTCTCAAGAGATGGAAAAGACCAATATGTAAAGGCAGCAGAAACCAAGGTCAAAGTCATAGTTTAAAGCCACATTTCTAATATATGATAGTGGTAGTTCACGTGGGTGGGTCGTGTTTATGTTGTGTTTAATTTGACATTCAACTAAAAAGTTTATCAAAATACGATACGAATAATAATTCAAATAAAGACATGAGTTCAAGTACGACCTAATTATTAAATAGATGACACGCAATATAATCGATTTAATAATTAAATCTTGTTTCATGATAGGTCGAATTAAGTTTTGCTTGAGTTAATAGAATTAACCTTCCAACATGATATATTTGATTGTTTATGACTAAATTGACTTATTTATTCAAAATCAAACGTTAAATGAGTCAATTGGAGGTTAAATAATAAGTTAAAAATACAATTATTAAAAAGGTCAATTTGAGTCAAATTTGTATTATACAAGTTTACCAAAAAATAACTTGTTTATCAAATGAGTTATCCAAATCAATACAAATTTGACCAAAACATGATTGTACTAAATCAAAATTTGCAAAAAAAAAAAAAAAAATGTTAGATCCCATGTTAAAGTCCTGTTTGGATAGCTTTTAACTTTTTTGAGTTCAAATAATAAAATAAATAGAAATAAAAGTAATCATTATTACTTTGTGATACAATTTTATGTTCTACATCATATTTTAAATATGATTTTATTAAATATTTTTTAAAATTTTAATTAATTAAACAAAAGTCTGTTTCCATATCTCAATTAAAGAAAAGCATAGGTGCGATAACCCAAAGTTTTCGTTTGATTATATTTTGATGATTATAAAACAAGGTTTAATGACTAATGATGCATTTAAGACCTTTGATATTCATTTTTTTAATTAATTTATTAAATCAAAGACCCAAATGAAGATCAAGATGGTATCATGAAGAGTTCAATGAGTTGAGGACCCCTTAGGAACATATTTTGTAAGATTGATTAGTACATTAGAAGTTAATTGCACCGTATCCCCTTTAAAACACCTAAATTCATCCAAAAGTTCTTAAAAATCAATTTTATTCATTTACAAATTGGATAAAAATATCTTTGAAGGAATGCCAAAGCTTAAAGTGGTCTAAAACTTACTTAAAATGGGTTTTCAAAGTTGCTATGAATTTAATAGCCGATTTATCTCCTTTTAAAATGGACTTCAACTTGCAAATTTCTCAAAACATTCAAATGTGGTCGATTGATTATGATGGCTTAGAAGTGGTTCAACATGCTAAAGTAAATAGCCAATGGTTGAGTTAGGAAGCTTGATTAGTCAATCAATACCTCAATTAGTCAAGTTTGTCCATTTCATAATAGTTATCCACTATTTTCCACACTACTAATGGCTAGCTAATCGGTTGACTATCAGGTCAACTAGTTGAGCTCTGAATTGTGTCTAATGACCATTTTGTGATTGAAACTCATATATAGCTCCAGACTTTATTAAATGCTAATAGAGTACCTTGAATTTACAATTTATTAATCCAAGAGCCATTACATTGATCTTTGGATGCATTAAATAAAAAATTGTATATCCTTTGTTGCACTATTCAATTCTAGCTTCTCTTTGTAATTATGATGAGCGTAAAATTGTGTTAGGATCTTGTTGTATTGTTTTTCTTTCAATTGTAATCTTATGAGAAAGTTCAAGAGTAAGGCATCTCTTGAGAGCAAGTTATTAAAGGTCACTTGGAACCAAGAATTCAAAGTGTAAAGAAGATTAAAACTTGGTTTGAAGTCTTGGAGATTAGTGGAACACTAGACTTGGTTTGGAGTTTAAAAAGAGTAGATGTATATTAAACCACTATAAAACTTTGTTTGCATCTCTCTTTCTGATCCTTCTTTACTTTTCATTGCTCTTGTTTTTGCTTAATTTGTCATTGCATCATTAATAGTTAAAATTTGGTCAAATTGATTGACCCTTAATCCCCTCCCTTCCCCCACCATGGTGCATATCTACATAGGATTAGCTTTGACTTTACAAGGTCTTCCTACTTTTTGAAAACGTAAATAAATCATATTACGAATTATGAGACCCATAGTTGAAATATCTTTTAAGATCTTCCAACCATTAATTAAATTTTTTGTGTTAGGATCTTGTTGTATTGTTTTTCTTTCAATTGTAATCTCATGAGAAAGTTCAAGAGTGAGGAATCTTTTGAGAGCAAGTTATGAAAGGTCACTTGGAACCAAGAATTCAAAGTGTAAAGAAGATTAAAACTTGGTTTGAAGTCTTGGAGATTAGTGGAAGGTTAGACTTGGTTTGGAGTTTGAAAAGAGTAGATGTATATTAAACCACTATAAAACTTTGTTTGCATATTTCTTTCCGACCCTTCTTTACTTTTCATTGCTCTTGTTTTTGCTTAATGTCATTGCATCATTAATGGTTAAAATTTAGCCAAATTGATTGACCCTTAATCCTCTCCCTTCCCCCTCCATGGTGCATATCTACGTAGGATTAGTTTTAACTTTACAAGGTCTTCCTACTTTTTGAAAATGTAAATAAATCATATTACGAATCATGAGACCCATAGTTGAAATATTTTTTAAGATTTTCCAATCATTAATTAAATTTCCTTTTAAACCAATATTTTTTTAAAATGAAATTATTTAAAAAGCTGATGAATTGATTATTAAGCTTTGAAAGAAACAAGTTTCTAACTTCTTAAAAGCTAAACCAAATAAGAAGAATAGGTTTGGTTTATTCTTTCCTCTTTCAATAATTTTGTTTTTTTATTTAAACAATTACTTACATTTGTCTTTAAGTTGAAATTAAAATTAAAATCATGATCTTAAAGAGAGTTCATGTATGGATTCTTTGATGAGAGGAGATCGGTTATGTAGGAGGAGAAAATCAAAGGGTGAGACACATTATCATCTCCTTCCTTCAACCTCTCATAAAAAACATCCAAGTATAAGCAGAAAGCAATCTTATATTCTTATTGACAGTCTTTTTCCATAATTATAGATCTCACTTACACAAAAATTCTTGCTATACCCATACAAATAAAAAGCAAAAATCTTTCTGACTCGAATAGGAACAAGGGTTTTGAAGGACAAGAGAGGAAATGATGATTGAGGGTGGAGGTGAAGCCAAATGGGATTGGGATGCGAAAATAGAAAGAAGAAAAAAAAAGCATCAAAATGTGAGGAAAGGCGTAGAGGCAAGTGGACTGGTGTACAGGAGACGAGAGGTCTAATCAGAGCGAAGGGCCATCAGGTGTGGCACATGGAGACTTATGGCTGCCACACTCCAAGCCCCATTGCCCTATTGGCTATAGTGAACTTGACTTTTACCAACAGCCAAAGAACATGCTAGTGGGGTCACCACCAAAACACCTTGTGCACTACATTTCCTCTTAAGATGCCTCCGTGAAATATTCAAAAATAAAGGGAAAAAAAGGAGAAATTTTTTTGAAAAAGAACTTCCAAATTTGAAGAAGTGTGTTTGGAAGTAATTATAATTAACTTGCAAAATACTTTAAAAATAATTCAAGCATCATATTCCTATGAATCACATATCATACCTAAAATGATAAAATATGATACTTACTTTAAAAAAATAGCATCAAAATGATCAGAGTTAATACATTTGATTGAAAAATACCCGCAATCCTAATTATTTTTTAATACATGTAAAAAATTTAGATTTTATCCGCTTGGATTTCTATCACATGATTTTGTTTTTTGAAATGAGTCGTATGGAAACATACTTTTTGTGAAAAAAAAATTATTTGTCCTTTTTTAGGTTTTATTATACTTTGAAGAATATTTGAAGGTTCGAGTCAATGCAAAATATTAAGGAAGAAAATTGATGAGAAGAAAGTCATAGACAAGAATAATTGAGAAAAGAAGAGATAAGATAAAAGAATTAAAATAAAGGATATTCAATAGTGTTATCTACTAATTAATGAGAATTCTCATTTTTTTTCTCGTTCTATATATTTAAATAGTATAAGAACATACGAATGAGAGACCCAGTTTCCACTATCGTGGATTCCATTAAGCTTGAAGACCTATCTTCGAATTTACTTTGTCATATGAAAAAAATAATAATAATAAAGTATTTTTAAAATTATTTATTTATGTTTTATCATAAAATATGAGAAAATGAAATTTGTTGGAACCCATTTTAATAGAAGGGAATAAAATAATGAAAAGGTGTCTCCATCGCAGTGTCGAGTAGTCGCATTTGGACCTTCATTTGAGGGTGAAAGTGGCCAAATTGGCTAAAAGGAAAAGAAAGACAAAAAATAAAAAATAAAAAAGAAATCATAGAGCAAGGTAACCTTATATTGTGGTAATATTCAATGTATGATGACAAATTGAAATGTGTCCTAAGCCCTAATGTCTACATCTTAGGAGGAGACTTCTCCTAGTGGGTTCCATTTTGAAATACACATTTAGCATACCCCTATGGTGGTATCATTGAAATTCTATGCCTTTCTTTTTAACTTTAAACCCCTAACATGTGTTGCAAACAAACTGGCCAAAGTGTTAAAAAAACCATCCAATTTCTCAAGAAACCATTCATCTTCTCCCACTTGTCACACCTAGAGTCAATTACATATGAAATTGATACAACCCTCAAGCACCAAGACTCAGAATCTATTCATGGGTTAAAAAATAGAGGTCATAACAAGGGAGAAATCTCCAAAGCTGCAAAGCATCCAATAGACAGGCAGCACTAAGAGAAAAGATATTGATTATCTCTTGTTTGCAGTTTGCACCATTGAAGTTGAAAGGGGACAAAGGCAAAAAGAAAGTAGAGAAGAAAATTAAAAAATAGAACATAAAGAGCATGCACTAGTGTTTGAATTAGGAAAAGAGAGAGAGGGAGGGAGAGAGAGAGAGAGAGAGAGAGAATGAGAGAGTTCATGACATGAGATGTCAACATAATAGGCTTTCAATGAGTGGCCATCCAAAATACATAGGGGCACCTTTACTGTGGGCAATGAAGATAAATATTTTATGTGTAGATATGTAAGAAAAAACAAACACCCGAGTGCTAAAAGCCTAAAACACTATGTGGGGTCCTTTGGGCATCTACAAAGGGAAGTCCAACATCACACTATGCAGATGGAGCCCATGAATCAAAGGCAATTTCGTGACCCACAAAACAAAACAAATAATCATTTTTGTTGCCTTGCTAAAGATGTGAATCATGGAGGGTTTTGACACTGCACTGTTCTTCACCATTATAATGATGATGGTTACTTGATGTATGACACTAACAGATATAATGCATTTGTTAAGTTATCAATATGACCTAAGATTTCATTAAGCAATGATCGGTGGACAATATATACCAAGTTGATATGGACTAAGAACCTCACACATCCTGTCTAATAGATAGGCATAATGCATTTGTTGAGTTACCAATTTGGTCTAAAAATTGAAGTTCCTAGGTAATGATGTGTCGATAACATCTTGTGTCATCGACAATCTTGTTTGAATTTCTATGTGGGCCCAATAACTAGAAAACAAACAAGCAATATGGTTCAAATTGACAACCTTCTCAAAAAAAACTACTAAGTGCTATAATCCTAACAGCATTGAACACTCTTCTTGACATTTTTTTAATTGAGAAACAAAAGTTTTGAGGCCTTTCTCTACATCGATCCTCTCTTAGTTTACTAATGTTTCTTGTTTGTTTCTGAGGAAAATTGGATCAGGGAAAGGAGTATCACCATGTGTTTGGATAAGGGGGCTCTCATTATGATGATAATGGGTGCTACATAATTCATGTTGAGACAATGTGCAACATTGAGAAAATGAAAATGGGGGTGTGTAGGCCATTTATTTTCCTGAAAACTACTAGCCATAGAGAAAAAGAGCAAAGGTAGTCTTCTTTTCCTTTGTTTTGGAGCATCATGGAACAACTTATGCAGCGGAAAATAAATTTTCTTGAGCCATTTCTGGGATTTGTATAGGCCAAACTAGGTTTTCTGAATATTGTTTGGTCAGGCTATAACAGGAATAACACAAAAAAAACTGAAATTTGATGAATGATCTACATTGGGCCACGCTAACCCTCAACTATGCATGAACTGACCTATGGATCAAAGGACAGGGCCTTCCTAAAGGACCGAAGGAATAGACAAATATGGCAATCAAGAATCATACATATTTCCATTGAGTTGGGGGCAGATAATTTTGAAACAGAAATGCTTAGAGACACAGCAAAGAACATTATTCATTCAAAGTCAAATCCACACTAAAAGGATAGACAAGAACAATTCTTCAACTCTTTCTCCATGTTGAAGGTTGAGATATGAATCATCCAATAGTGAATGAAACAAAAAGAACGGTGTAGTGGTGAAAAGGCAAAAGCATAAGGCATGCAATTACATTATAATAGTCTTAAAAGAATCTCCAATAGGCATGAAAAATTTCAACATAGAGTTAATTCTATGGCCAACTCTTAAAAAAATTTATCTAATCTTTCTTGAGAAAATAGGCTAATGTATCAAATCACTTGTGTGAACCCCACTCCTAACAAATCAAACAACAGGATAAGACAAGTGGGGTTCATATAAAATTGGCAAGCTAGTGTGAAATGAGTGATACTACCGACTTAAGAATTCTCAAGTAAATGATTTACCGGTCTTAGGAGAATAAACTAATGTATGTTTGTTGGTTCCTACTTGTAATCAAACAAAATTTGCACTGTAAGAATTAGTAGGGTGTGTGAAAGCATAAGAAGTAATGGAATCTTATCTGAGCAACCATCTTTTATTGGGATTTGACTGCTTCTACCTATCTTTTTCGGGTTTTATTTGATGCATGATGTTGTTTCTCACATCTATATAATCTCATAAAGCTACTATCATATCAATTACAAAAGTGTGAAAGCATATGAAGTGAAAGAATCTGTCTGTCTCTGTCTCCTCTTTGTTTTTCTAATTTCATGAAATAGTATATCCTGAAGTTGAAAACAAGAAACATACCTTCTTAGTTACCAATGCTTGCATTCCATCGCATGTTAAGTTGAAACTTGAGACCGAGAAATCACAAAGATACTGAGACAGAGCACATAGATCGCAGTGGAGCTAGCATATATACCACTGTCATTCAAATGAGAAGCATAATCCCAGACATTGGAGCTCAAAACCACCTGCAGAATTGTGCTGAAACCATATTAAGGGGAATTCAATTGAATTTAATATACAGAACAATAATCCACTTCAGTACACTAGCCCTTTGTGTTAACAACATTTGAATAATCTGGTTTAACAAACAAAAAAAGGGGACCTGCAAGGAAAGATGTATAGAAGTAGCACTGTCCGTTCATATGTAGTTTCAGATTGTTACACCTCATGGGGCTGCAACCTGCAATAACTACTTTTGTTTCTCTGGAATCAATACAAACAATAGATGGGGTTGAACCTGAGGCCTTGTGACTGCATGAAATTTAAATGCCTCGGCCTTGTGATCCTGGGGTTTGATCCCAATTACCAAGAAAAACTATGTATTTTGTGGGGGTCCACTAGCCTAGTTCTTCACTATTGCAGCAAGTAGAAGATTTAATAGAACTCAGTTTTTTTTTTCTTTAGTTGGCAAGGGAGGAAGGTGAGGGTTCATGAGTTTTTGTAATCCACAAGAAGTCAGTTGGACAAACATAGATTGAGAGCTTGCCCCTAAAAACCGAGTTGATGTAAAATTTGAAGAGCAAAGTTGGGATAAGGAATTGAGTCATAGTAAGGACTGAGGTGAATAGTTAAAAGAGAAGTCTGAATTCACCCCAGATACAATTTCAAGAAGCTCAGGCTGTCTTGGGGGAAAAGAAGGAAAAAGATAAAAGAAATTCACTGAATTCCCCAATTAAAAACTAAGGTCCTAATGAATAATGGTACAAGAAGCAGCCCTCTTGCTTTCTGTGTGTGGTCCCCACCAGAGTGTCGATAAATAAGGACCCTCATCGAGAGCTGGAGATTGTGTGGAACTTTTGAGGAGAGTGTGATTTCAATACTGTCTTTGGAAGGGGGCTTGTAGGTGTGTGTGTTTTTTTTTTCTTTGGAGAGACTTCCCCTAACCTCATAGTGTCGACATGGGCTGTCAGGATGAGCTTTTGGTAGAAAAGGTCTGTGAGATGTATGAGAAAATCTCGAGGCTTGAGAGTCTGAAACCATCCAAAGATGTCAACATGCTGTTCACCCAACTAGTCCGCACGTGCATGCCACCGAGCCCCATTGATGTAACCAAGCTGTGCAAAAGGGTGCAAGAAATGCGGTCTAAGCTCATTAGGCTCTGTGGGGAAGCTGAAGGGCTCTTGGAGGGTCATTTCTCTACCATCTTAGGATCATATGAGAACCCCCTTGACCATCTCAATCTTTTTCCTTACTATTCAAACTACCTTAAGCTCAGCCTCCTTGAGTTCACCCTTCTTAGTCAAAACTGCACCCATGTCCCTAGCAAAATCGCCTTTGTGGGCTCAGGGCCCCTGCCCCTCACTTCGATCGTCTTGGCCTCATATCACCTCACTACAACCACCTTCCACAACTATGACATTGACCCAGCGGCCAATTCAATGGCTGCTCACTTAGTTGCATCCGATCCTGACTTCTCCAAGCGTATGCTCTTCCATACTACTGATATAATGAATGTGACAAATGAGTTGAAAGAGTATGATGTCGTTTACTTGGCAGCTTTGGTTGGTATGGACAAGGAGGAGAAGATCCAGGTGATGGATCATTTGGCTAAGCACATGGCTCCAGGAGCGCTTTTGATGCTGAGGAGTGCTCATGGTGCTCGGGCTTTTCTCTATCCAGTCATTGATCCTTGTGATCTTCGAGGATTTGAGGTTCTTTCCATCTTCCATCCAACAGATGAGGTCATAAATTCAGTTGTTGTCGCGCGTAAATTTCCAATGCATGTACACTCACTTGATCAAGGGCTTGGCCCCATGATACTGCCTAGCAAATGTTCTGAGATCCAAGTCTTCAATCCCCTAGAGGAATTGACGATCGAGGAGTAACTCTCATGAATCCCCTCCATGATTTCTATCTATGATCCCCCACATAGAGACTGGATCCTTTAATTTGTTTTTGATGCTTTTATGCATGTCTAACTCCGATCTACTTGAATCATGTTTATGCTTTTGTACCCTCGCATCTTAAGTTTCAATCAATAAAACGACCTAGTTCAAGTGTTCTTCAGATTTTTTTCTCTAGTTTTTCTTTGTATCATTGAGCTATGAACTATATACATCGATCTATCTACGCATGCAATCACATCCTTCAACTGATTCCTAATCATTCATGCTATGTTCTTGTTATCCATGATCCATCTCCATACTTCTCTTCACATGATCAGGGCTTGCAGACTTCTACAGATCAGCTCACATCGCTTTAACAACAAATTTACTATAAATGGAACTATTTGCCTTGCACGAGTCCTATGGACTGGTCAGGCGGTTAAACAATAAAAACCAATCTATCATTCAAACTGTATAGCTATGGTGACAAATCTCCAAGTAGGTTACTTTAGCTTATGTAATGCTTTCTATCTTCTTTTGCCTCTTCTCCTCCTCCTCCTCTTCCTCCTCTTATTCTTTCTTATGCATACACTATGGTCCAAACTTATCTTTGGAATATCAGGGAGAGTTGAGAAAAAGTTAGCCAGATAAGCGCAAGCCTGATTGTTGTTGCATTCTATCCAAGTATTGATCTTAGCGTTTTTGTTGGTTATATAAAGTGAGGATAAGCAAAGGAAAAAAAAGTGCAACCAAGGTAGGCCTGTCTTTTGTTGGGTTCTGCAGCTTTGTCTGTCATTGCGAATAATTGCAATTTGGATTAGTCATGTAGCACAGGTTGATCCAAGGGTTTTGGCTGAGCCAATAATCCTATATACAGTAATCTCATCCTATAGCATTTGTGATAAATTCAGATCAATTGGTTGGATTGCAACTTAGCAACACAAGCAAACAGTTTAAGAACACAATCAAATACTTGAAATCAAACACAAATTTTTTAGCCCCCATTTGTTGAACTCTGTCATTTGCTAATACGGACCACAGTATGAATGACACGGCGCACCTTCACCGTTTGTTATTTATTACTTCTGCTACTTAATATGTTACTTCTGATATTGAAGAAGGTAGATGGTCAAGCTACACTTGGTACAATGATTGAAGTGAAAGTAGATCTTTTGTGTTTGTGCATTTTAGAGAGCTGGTTTGTTTTTTGTTATGGTTGTGTTTGAGCCTCAAATTCTCAACAGAATCTCAAAGAATCATTTTGGGGGGTTTTGGGGGTCAAGAAGCTCCAATTTTTAACCCTTGCCCTACTAAATGATGATGAGGAAACTTCTGTGTTCTTCATTTTTGATGTTTTATTTTCCCTTTCCCCTTTCCAAACAAGTGGAACTGGGATTTCTGGTTGACATGGAGCCAAGCTTGGGAGTTTTTCTAGTCATGGACACCAGGCTTATTCGATATTAGGTATGTAGTAACAAGGCTCTGATAAACTTTAACTGGGATATGGTTAATTATCAACTTCACAAATAATCTCTGCCAGTGTTCTTGTTCCAACTTATACTTCATTTTCTCCTCATTCACATGGCCATACCCCCAAGGTATCAAATGGGGGATGTTTTGATTCTAAATTGTTCATAGTTCCTACTAACTGACTCATATCTACCAGGTGGTCTTCTCATTATCAATGAGAACAATTCATCATTTAGAGTTGAATCCTGCAGTCTGAATAATGGGATTCTAATGAGGAAGCATCGAGGCTAAACTCTCAAACTAGGTCTGTTATTTTCTCATTGATGATTTTGTTTTCAACAAAGGTTTCTGTGTGAATGAAAGATTTTCATCTGCAAACAGGTAAAAGCCCTTTTCTTTGGAAACAAACGGTAACATATTTTCCTGGCAACCCCATTTCTTGGTTCATTGCTGAAGTATTTCCTACATATGGATTACTAAATCCAATTACAAGAGTCAACTAGAAAGTACTTTAAGCAGTTCGGACAAACTGATCATTCCAAACAGACACAGAATCATATAGAAAATGAATGCCAAAACAAAGAAAACAAACGCACAGATAACACAGCCCAAGCATCTGAATTCCATAATGCGAAATCATAGTGTGTACGTTCATACCTGAAAAACCGACTCGCCCGCTTCTTCTTCCACTCTTGCAATGATACTCCTGAGGATCAACAGTTGATTCCATTCATTCCAATTCAATTCAATTCAGAATTCCCTGGGCACCAAGAAGAGCTCTCCATTCCTTAACTACTACTAGTATTCAGGCAATGAAGTGATACAACCGAGAACTTCACCAAATATGCAGATTGATATTACTCCATTCTTCAAAGATTTTTCAACCAGAATGAATGAAACCCAGATGGGTAAAAGCTACAAGAAAACCTTGGAGCACAGTTTCATACCATACAAGCAACTCTACCCCAACTCGGTTCATCCATTAACAAAGCAAATGAGAGATGTGTATCAACTTTGGTGCCATGTTAAGGACTCACTGGCCTTTGAATTGGAGCTTCAAAGAAATAATCTAAAAATTTGCATTCAAAGTTTAACATCTATAGCACATGAATCTTCTAATCTTAAACCCGTAAAAAAATGATTCTGTTACTTATTTTACAAGTATAGCACATGCAACTTCTAATTATTACCATGAAATCATCCCAACCACAAATATGCAAAATGCATTGGCACTTTATGGGGCATTTTACCAAAGGGGTTCTATGCATTATAACTTCTGGGGATCCATGAAAAACACAACAGTCAAAATGTTGGTAACCTATCTATTCATAATTGATTACCGTGACACGAAGTCATTTGATTTTTCTTGACAGAGAATTATAAACCGTACCATTAATATTTCTTAACAAAAAAATGATCTTAAATAGAATGACCAATCCAAAAAAAATTGATTTGAAAAATTATTCACTTTTCATAAAAAGATTCTCAGTTTAGAGAAAAATTGTAGCAGTTTTACTAGTCTTTGATGGTGGCGTTGAGGAAACGGTGGTTGAGAGTTGGCGGGAATAAATCTATGGCCGTTGATGTGACATGGGTCTCCTAGTATTTTCTATGAATATATATATAAAGTATAATATTATATGATTTTACCCTTTTATATTTTGTATGTTTTAAATCTTGATTTAAATTTTAGAAACTTGTAACAAAAAGAGGAAGAAAAAATTATTTCAATCATATTTTGCACACATTAGTAACAATTTTTTTTTTATAAAGTCTTTCCTATATTTGTAATTTATCAATACATATGAAAGGAGAAATAAAAATATTGAAATGTCTTTATTTATATAAATATGCTTTTCATTGGTAGGTAAACTTTGAAAGCAAATTGATGTCAAATATAATTATGGGGTAGAGATGTGAGAACTTGTCCCATCAATGAATTAAGTTTGAAAAAGACATAAATAACATGAGTCACGTTATCTTCTTTCTCTAATTATATATAAAATTAATTTATTTTTTTTATTTTTTTTCGTCAAAAGGTAAAAACTAGAAATTATAAATTTTTATTCATATAAAAATAAAATATAAAACTTTATTTATTTATTTACCGTATTTTAATATTATTTTAAAAATAATGGAAAATTTTCCTTACCCCTCCCGCCCTAAGTGGGGTGTCTTGAACTCGTTAACACCCCTATTTATAGGTGTTATACCAAATATTAGATTTCATATGCTTGGCAAAAATTAGATGGAAAAATTTATGAAAGAGTAATGCCATAGACTCACTTTTTTTATTATTATTTATAAATAATAATTAATTAATTTATTTATATTTAATTTAATTAAATATAAAATAGTTTATTACATAAGTCAAATATAATTTCTATTTTATGTTCAATAAGAGTTTATTCCTATTTAACTAATTTTATTTAAAAGATTTATGATTCAAAAAATAACTTAATAGAAAAGCCAAAAAGTATGTTATTTATTATAAACATTTTATTTTAGCTTATACAATAAGTTTTTTCATATATGATAAAAACTTTTATAATATTAATATTATCCTATAAATTTTGATTTTAGTTTAAAATAAAAAATAAACATCTATCCCAAACAACACCTAAGTTATTTTTTGAGCCACATGTCCTTTAAAATTAGTTAAATGACTATAATTATTGATTTAAATGTTATTTATCTTTGATCTCCATTATCACCAAAACATATACAGGATATATTTATCAATTCATTTAGAACATACATTTATTCACATGGAACATACCCGAATCCATTTCTTGAATTTTGGTTGAAGACGTATGGATCTTCTAAGGTTAAGGAGTGGAACCACCGTTACTAGATTCTCTTTGGCAATGGGAAGCGAGAGATATTAGGGTTCTGTTCTATTCAAAGATGTGATATTACAAAATGAACAGACCCTTGACCTTGTATATCCTCCTGCCTTAGGGACCATACCCATTGGGCTATTGGGTCTCACGAGTCTTAGGCCCATCATCTAAGACTCGTGATGGCGCTTGGGCTATACACATAGGTGGCTCATACTCTTGAACGAATAGAAAACAAATATTGTAAGAGGTGAATAGCTTAGTCATGAATTATTGTTAAATATGTGAGTCCATATCTTAACATTAAAAAGCTTAATTACATAAAATAGTTAAGTAAAGGAAAAAAATTAGTAAAAAACTCTTTTGAAACAAGATTATAAATACGATGAAAGACACAAAATCACATTGAAATATTATGGTTTGTTTGGCAACCATTTTAAAACAATATTTTGTTTTAAGGAATAAAAAGCAGTACTCCAATCCAAAAAACTTATTTGAACTTTATATTAAAAATGGTTTTTTAAAAACATGTTTAAAAAATTTGGTAATTTATTTGAACCAACATAAGGTTTTTTTTTTAAAAAAAAAGTATTTTTTTTATGCAATGTTTTTAAGGATTAATTTTCCGCATTTTCATTAAGATTTGAGGTAAAAACACTTAATCATCATTAATTTAAAATTTTATCAAATAACTCTTATACTTCAATACAAATGGTAGGTAGGTAAAATTAGCAAAGGAGGATAATAGATGAGGTGCTTGAAATTTTAAAACAAAAATAATGTTTTGAAAAAATAATAGATAAGGTAAAATTTTAAAAATTCTTAAGAGACTTAAATTAAAAAAAAAATGTTTTTACAAATTATTTTAAAAAGTGGAGATAAAAAATATTTTGCCACTTCAAATTTTTAAAAAAATTAAAATATTTTTTAAAGGTATAAAATAAATCTCCACTTTTTATATTAGAGATTTATTTTTATATAAAAATTTATTACTATTTTTTATTTTGAAAATAGAAAATAGAAAATACTACTTAATATTTTTTTTTTATATAAAACATAGAGGAATTTTAATTTTCTTTAATGAAAAATAAAACAATTTTTATATCCTGAAGTTAGGATAAAAAATCATTATTAGTCAAGCAAATTCTTATTTATTGATAAATAAAAAGCGTTGTCATTGACTGAGGAAAAGAACAACCGTATAATTTCCCCATAATAATTGCATAAATCAACCCAAAAAATAATCTTTTATTTTTAAAAAAAAAAAAACCAAAATTTTCGCACCAAACATAAAATCTTCTGAGAATCTGAGACAAATAATTTTGTGAAAGATCATATCAATCTGTCATCTATCGCTATCTCTCATTAATTTAATGAACCTAACCAGTTTTCTGCCATCGTCCCTCCGGATGGTGGACCCACTACCCTCCATCAATACATCACCAGATTTTGACTTTTCCTAAGTCCAATTATTGGGCAAGGAAAATAATTCCCTCATAATTTTTCACAAAAAAAATGAAAATTAATTTATTCATTATCGTACCTTTTTATATATAAAAATGAGAATTCACAATATAAGACCCTAACGGTTATCGAACCAATACCTATGAAAAAATACGCTCCTATCATATATATTTTATTATACATTTTGAATAATTGATGACAAGCATAGAGTTAATAACATTTTAATACTAATATATTTTATTATACATTTTGAATGATTGATGGTAGAGTTAATAATATTTTAATACTAATTGATTGTGCAACAGCTCATGGACCACCTAAAAAAATATTTATTATTTGATCCACATTTGATTTGATGGTTATAAATGATGCAAAATTCAATAAATACCTTTTCAAATCTTGTAACTTTCCAAAATGTATTTATTAAAGATGTCGCGTTATTTTTATATATTTTTTAAACTCACTTCACTTTTTTTATTTTTTTAATCTTTTCACATTGGATTATAAGATACGTATATTTGAGAATGTCATACAAAATTCTTACGGTTACGTTTGGTTAACAAATGAAATTCAAATGCTACATTTAGTATTTAAAAGTTCTCCCAAACATGGTTTCATTGAAATTCATGTGGAAGAGATGGCAGTAGAGTTGGGGCCAAATAAAATCAGGCATATGACACAAAGGAACATGTGCATTAAAAGGGGCAACCCTACTTTAGGGATATGCCCTAGGATGCCACCATAACAGAATGCCCATTATATACACTCCCCTAACAGCAAAGCAATAAAGTTTCATATATATTCAGTTATAACCTAAAGTTTGTCATCACTAGTGAGCACAGTCATTTCTAAACTGCAAGTTGTCTTCTCCATTCCAAGTATATAATAAATAGAGGAAGTACCTTGATTAGCTGGAGAATGTTGTTTTTAAAGCTATGAAAACTTATCTTTGATATTCAGCCTGTTTGCGATCAGCTTTCATCTTCTGCTTCACTGTTACATGGGTCTTGAAAGCATAAAAGAATGGGAAGCAAAATCATATCAGAGATTGAGCTCAAAATTCAGATCTTCAAATGTCCAAAAGAGTGTGTCACACAGAAACAAAGAGAAAAAGAACAGAATACTTAGGTCCCAGAAATGGGATGAGACGGTAAGAAGAATATCATCATTTACAAACACACCCAGTCATCATCTTCTAAGATACAGGAATTTTTATTAGGAGTAAATCATCCTAGCACAAGTAGAATCTGATTTGATGTCATGGTAGAAGTTACACAGAGGGGTGATAAAAATCAAGCACATGCACCAGCATACCAGGCGGGGTGATCGGATTTTTTCTGGCCAAGAATTTGAGATTGAGATGCTATATAACAGAAGCAAATGAGGAAAGGGGTACCCTTTACGTATGAGTAAGTTTCACAAACAAAGAGACATCTAAATGACAGGAAAAAAGAAAGGAGAATATGGGGCACTCCGAACAGAATGTGAAGGTTGAGTTCAAACCAAGTTATATATATCAAATATTGCTTCCAGTTCCACCCCTGGTGTCTAAGAACAAGGGCCCTCCTCCCATGTTGCCGCTGACACCATCAATAAGAGCAAATCTCATGTCTTCTGATGGTTTCCAATGCCGCTTCCTCTGGTTTATGAACCAGTTGTTAATCTGCTTCTGGTCTAGTCCAGTAACCTCTGATAGCTTCAATTTCTCATCTTCCTGTATCATCATCAATCCTTTTCAGATTCGTGTCCAGAAATGAAAGTAAACAAGTGTCCCAGCGATAGCAGTTCTAAATACAACTCCAATATGAACTTTTGTCAAGATTTGGAATCTCAATAGGTGCAAACACGATCCTATGCTCAAAATCCTAATGAGTTTTTAGTTTGAGTTCAAGGTTAAAATCTTACTCGTGTTTTGGAGATATGCATAAAACAGTTTTCTACACTTCTGTATAACCTTCTAGTTGGACTGCCAGTTTAACATCCTTATGAAATTATCTTTGGAGTTGATTCCTATATGGGCTTATATTAATGGGGAATTGGAGGTTGAAAGAGAATAAATCTATCCAAGATGTTACACTGAAACATACTTTAATAGCATCACAATTGAGCTTTACTAGGCAGCTACTTAAAACTAATGACAAATGTCTTGTGTATAAAACTGGGTTTAAGCTTTCAATAAACTGCTACATCGTCATGTTTAGCTGCAGAGATACTGAAGGTCCATTGTTTTCTACTTTTTGTTAAAGATCATTCACATACAAGAATTAAAACTTCAGTATTTTAGACAACATTGTTTTTAAGTAAGGTTTTGGGACTTCTTTAGCATAAGACCCCAAATCAACAGCAGGAGTTTATTTAGTATCAGAAAGGTGGTGTTTGGGGTCTTGGAAGTCAGGTATTTTGCATTTGGCTCTCAGGAATTTTGTGTCCCAAATCAACGGCAGGAGTTTATTTAGTATCAGAAAGGTGGTGTTTGGGGTATTGGAAGTCGGGTATTTTGCATTTGGCTCTCAGGGATTTTGCATCTTCAGTCCCCACTATGTCAAGGTTCCAGGAACAACTTTACTTAAGGCCGTGGAGTGGTGTTTTGGTGTCTTTGAACTTGTATGTTTTGCATCATGGGTAGGGCCCCTGCGTTTATATGCCCCACTATGTTGAGGCTTGGAACACCTTTACTTGTGGGTGTGGCCCTACTCCAGCTGACTCATGCAAACAAGGTTTTGTTCATTTTGTACGTCTCTTTTTCATGTTTGTTTCATCCTTATTGTTTCCAAGTTGCACATGACACAGATCCAAGAACCTTTTAACTTTATGTATCATAACACGTGCCCCAAGAAATCCTTAATAAAAAAAAAGACAAATAAAGAAAAAGTAAGATCGTATCATAAATTAATTACCGTGGGATATGGCCATCTATAATGGGTATTCCACCATTCCAGCAACATTGTCCTTGCATCCTTTGGTAACTTGCCTTTCTTCCGTTTCTTCAAGAATTCTTTTCTCAAACTGCTTAGGTAGCCACTATACTTGCGCATGAGCATTTCCTTAAGCTCCTGGTCACCTGGGCGAGCACCCAAAGATTCTTGACTTTCAGATACTTCTGCCTCTCCACAGCTTAACTCCTCCTCTGAAGTCCCAGCTGCTTCATCTGAAAAGACAAGAATATATGGGCCTTGAAAAAAGTCCATTGCATTGCATGAACCTCTGAATTTTGCATCCATGATATATGAATAATTCAGAATATATAAAGGATAGTTCATTTCATAGGTCAAAAAAAGACACAAGTTACTTTTATTTAATAGCCGGAACCGACTGAAATAAAAAATCCAATGATCTCACAGCTAGAAAACAAGGATTAATATTGACTAAAAAAATAACCACCACCATTGTTGAAGTCTTATGCCACACAAAATACATTTATGCAACCTACAAATCTTCTCATCATCATGTAGCCAGACCCAAACAATTCAGACGGGCTTTATTTATCTTGGTATTAGACATTTTTTTTCCATTGTCACACTTCACAACACAAGAAAACCTCTTGCTTTCTTTAAAACAATTTTAAAATCAATTCAGAGGGGGGAACCATGTAAAAGGTAAAAATAAATTTGAAACAACAGAAACACACATTTATTTTTTAAGCCAAATTGCATCTAGTCAACATGATCTGCAAGTGAGAAATGTATGAGCATGTTACATTACACATGTTACATCCAAATTGATGGGAAAGCTTTTCTTCATAAGAAAAATATTTGCCTTAAGACATAGAATCATAATTTCCATGGCTGCAACTGATGCATTGAACCCTGACAACAACTGCAAAATCTTGGATAGGGGAATTCCAACTTGACCTTGGGTTAGGCTTGCATAAAGGCAATAGGCAACCTGATCCAACTGGAACCCATCCATATACATACTAACATACATATGTTATGATTTTATATATGTTCAATATCATATGACTAATTCATATAGAGGAGAGATAACATTTTTCCATCAAATAATGCAAAAAATCTAAAGTTGGCATGGAATTCCTATAACATTCAACTCTGGTCAAGTTTAATATCATATGACTATATTCATATAGAGGAGAGAACATTTTTTGGTCAAAAGAAATGCAAAAAATCTAAAGTTGACATGGAATTCCTATAACATTCAACTCTTGCTATGACACGACTTTTGCTATATTTTTATACATAATGGGACGATAATGGTGAATAAATATAAAGGAATTAATAAAACAAATCCTGAGAAATTGACTCTCTTTTAATGATTTTAAAAAAAAAATCCTAACTGTTTACTTATTTCAACTTTTTATACTAAAATCATAGTTATTTTCTGTAGATATTCATCTTACAAGCTTTCATGTTATTCTTGAAGTGTATTTCTACAGCGTATCCATTAATGTATTATTTTGCAAATCACCATTAGGGTATGTTTAATTAACTGCCAATAGAATTCAAGTATTGATTGAGCAAAACATATAAGCTGTAAAAGAATTAATCACTTAGCTAATCCAAGCAACATTATGACTCAGGTTAATCTCCATCTGGACCCAACCCAACCAAGTTGCAGTGTCAATTATTCCATATTTTAATTTATTTGTTTGAGCATTCAAACACACATGAGATGTCAAACACAAGCCATTCAAGTGTAAACAAATGCAGCAGAACAACCTCAAAAATAAAACAAATGCAGCACCTGAATTGCCTTGGTTTCAGCTTTTAGCTTCTTGTTTGTAATACATCATGTAAACCTTACTCAAATTATTTGCAAGAGATGCTAGTAGCAGAAGGATCAGCTGCTAATAATTGTTTGTACAGGGACACTGAAGAGTAGTGAAGGCTATTGCTCAGTCACCTTCAGCATACCAGAAAAAAACTATTGGTAGATGATGGACAAAAGATTTCTTATGACATAATATTACCAACCAGTTTCAAGCTCTATAATGGGAAACCATCAACATTTGCCAAGTTAGTGATTTTTAAGCAGACATGGTTAATTAATAGGATACCCTAAATTTCTGTTTGTTGTTTGAGGGGCGAAACAACCAAAAACCACGGTGGATATAACAGTCCAAATGAAATGTGAGTTTCTCCAGAGAGTGTTGATCACTTGGCAGCAGTATCAGAATTTATCATAATGCTGCACAAATATCAATGACCTATTTTGTTTTATACCAGTTAGATAAGTTTCTCGTGTTATGTGCTGATTAATACCATACAGATCCTATGAGATTCTGGTGCACACCATTTTACTTACAGAACACAAGAAGAATCTATTTTACATAGAGCTATGTCCAGATCATATAAGCAAAACTCAGCTTTATGTGAAAACATGCTTGGCATAAAAATATGAGAGAAACATGAAGAGTAGTAAACCCAAGATTGGATTCTCAGATCTTGCGTTTATTATCCATCTTCATGCTTCTCTCATTGGTATCAAAAGTCTGCATGCATAAATCGTTTTAACAAAAAAGGGTCTGTCAAAATCTAGAGTCATGGAATGATGGAAACAAAGGCTTGCCTCCACTGAGGTATGACCAGGATTTTGAGAACTGGATGGTCAACCACAGCTTGTGATTCAGTATGGTAACCCAGACACCAAAATTTCGGCCTAGGACTTTCCAGAACCAAAGGAGGATTAACCTTAGCTTGAACCTGGAACTGGAGGGTTAACCTTAGCTTGTAACTAAGTATTGCAAGCAAACAAAACTTAGGGTACTGTTTATTTACAGTGATACACTGTGCCAGAACCCACATAAGAGAAGAAATAACAGTCAAAGGCATTGTAGGTTTGTCCAGGCAATATCAAGAGTAAACTGAAATAACTTATTGCCCCCACAGGTAAAAATGCATAAAGAAAAGGTAGAACTGTGTTGGATAAAACTCAAATGGCTATCAAAAAATATATCCTTATTAATTAATGACAGAATGAGACTGTCTCCCTCAGCACTCTATAGCATTTCGTACTGATTTTTTTTTTTTTTCCATGAAACACATACTCTTTCAACACATCGATAAGGAAATGAACAAAGAAGATTTCAACACAAGACAAGGGAAAATTGAGCATCTGAAGAAATCGATGCATTTATAACACCTAATTAATATAAAGCTGCTGTATTTATTTGTTAAAGCAGTAAAGGAAATGGAAAGGACAGTAGTAAAGTATAAATAGAAAAAGAAAACCCCCAAAGTTTTAAATCAAATTAGTTTAAATGATAGTTTACTGAAAACAACTCCTCCTGACCAAAGTAACTTGACACCGGGAGACATTGGAACTTGCAACCACAAGCCAAGAAAACCTGCATGGCTGTCCGTTACCAAAGAAAGATGTGTGGAACTTGCAGAGGTCATGTGACTGGCTGAACATTCATGGCACCACATGACCACCTTAATTTGGTACTCACCATTTTAAACAAATAAATTTTTTCACCAGTAAAGTTAATATGAGGAACATATCTATAGATAAATCAAGGTTAGAAATGAACTAAAGTAATAAATTCACAGTGGAATGCAATTTTAGTAACTCGGTTTAAAAAAAGCTAACCCGTTAAACATTTTACACAAAAAAAAAAAAAAAGAGAATGCATGACAGCACACAATGGAAATTCATGAAATTAATCAAAAAGGAAATTTCTAGATGAACAAACCCATGTTGCTCCGGCCATAATAGTAGAATATAACCGTTGAAGTTAGGGGATTAGATAACCTCTTCAGCCTTACACAGCCGATACCGAAACATGGTGCCACAGCAGAACCAAAAATAATCCGTTGAGATTTTCATAATTATCAGAAGCAAAGGAAAAACAAACAGATGGAAGTCATGATTAACATGGGAATCATAAGTACACAAGCATAATGATTTTGAAGCACACCCATATACCCACCATGAAACACCTGAAAAATCAGACTCCTAAGTCCTAACAATACATTGTATACATATCCATGTATCCTCAAGGTATTTCTGACTAGGGTTTCATACTATGCTACAGTTCTTGCAGTGCAGTGATTCATTGATGGCACAAAATTCAAAACATAGATTGTACGGAAGAAACCACGTTTACCATCTTTAGTTCATCATCACATATAAAACAAAAAAAAAAAAAATAATCAATATAAAAGATCTCCCCGCCCTCCCCCCCTATTCGTGTAGGACGTGACCCAGCTTATTTTATAGGCGACCAGCGTTTCACCAAAAACACTGTTTCTCTAACGTGCGCACAGTAACAGAAAGGTTAAGGTTGTTAAACTCCACCCAATCACCTACCAGAAAGCGCAGGTTAAGCAAAGGCATGATAAAATGCGCATACCAGAGTAGTAGCTTCCCGAGGTCCCCGCCGTCAACGCTCCTTTGCAGAGGTTACTGAGCTGCGACTCGATGTCGCTCAAAAACGACGTCGCTTCATCGAAGGGTTTCGAGAGCTCCTCCTTGTATCTATGAAGAACCTCACAGTACGATTCCTTTCGAAAACACCAAAAGAGAATTAAAAAAATCAAAAATCCAAATCAAAGAAGAAAAAAAAACAACAAATCATTACTATAATCCTCTTCGTAGTTCGTTTCTGTCGATTTTTTCTGCTTTTGAGAATTTTTGGGATTTAATTCTCAAGGTAAATACCATGAACTCGTCGAGTTCTGGATCGGCACCAATTTCTCCGCTGCGACTGTTCATCGGTTGACTCTCTCGGCCGATTTCTTCCAGCAGCGACGCCATTTCTGGCGGCGCTCCGACCTGCAAAAGGAAGAACAGGCAAAAAAAGAAAAAAAAAAATCAAAAAGCAGCGATGAAACTGAGGAGATGAAAAAAAAAAAAAAGCAGCGCCTTGAAAGCGACTGGAGAGAGAAGCATGGAGGCAACCTTTCGACACTCAATGTAGGCGGAGACTAAGTTAGGGTACCGAGGATGGTTGACGATCTGAGACTTGATCAGATCCGACATACCGGCCTCCGTTTCCACCGATTCGAACCGGTACACGTTACTGTTCTCCACTGATCTGCGGAAATCGATGGTCGCAGCAGCGGCGTTGGCACCAGAGATGGAGATGCCTTCATGCTGGAGTCTATACAAATCATCCATATCAAAGATAATGGGAAAAAACAAGAGAATCGAAGTTTCAAGCAAGAAAGTGACTAGAGAGCGGTCCGAAAACACCTGGACGCAGGTGAAAGAGACCACACCTTCCTCACACTGCAGTCCAGCAGTTCATAGGGAATAGAGAACAGAGATAGATAGATAGATAGATAGATGGAGAGTGGAAAACAGCCGGACGTCCTGTGCGCCCGCTGGACTTGAAGCTCTCCCTCCTCCCCGTATTTATAGTCTGACACAGAGTCTGTGGTTGATATAGTATATTTATTGAAGAAATGACATTCCTTTGGGCCACGTTCTCGATGGTGATTGGATGACACGGTGGTGAGAATACTTTACTTCGAGTGAAAATGAATGGAGAAGTAGCAGTCAGAATGGGAGACTCCGAGTCGACGTGGCACTGTTCATGGGAGGTTGGATTGATTTCTGATTAATTCATTTCTGGTTTAAAGTACTGTACACCATGTTGGAATCACTTTTTATTCTAAGAGAGATTTGGAACTTTAAAAAGTAGGTGGGACTGCTACACAATGCTTTTCAATTTCCTTTTCAATAAAACCCGGAGACAAATCTTTTTTAATGATTTACTTTTATTTATTTATTTATTTATTAAAATATTTTTTTTGTAATTTTAAATTATTTCATAATATTAATAATTGGATTAAGAATGTTTTCATACAAAATATTTGTAATGAAGGTATTTTCTCTTAAAGTATTTTTAATAAATCGCCTTTTAAGAACACGTTTAATAATGATTTTATTAAATATTTTTAGTTTAAAAAGTATTTTTAAAAATTTTTTAAAAATTATTTGACAAATTTTAAAAATCTAAAAAGGCCTTTGTAGTGTTAAAAATCGTTTGTACTATTTTCTATTATTCTAAAAATAATTTTAAAGAAAACATTTATACTAAAAACACTTCAAATAAAAATATTGTCAAACAAACTCATAGTGCTTCTCTAAAAAAAAAAAAAAAAAAAACCATACAAGTGATTTTTATTATATAAATGGTTTTTCATATTTTTCTAAAGTACTTCCTAAATTTTGTAAATAAATAAACTCTAAATTAGAGAGTTGCATCTCATGAAAATTAAGGTGATTCTTGAAAAAGTTTGGATTTGTAAGACTAAAAAAATAATTTTTTTATGTTTGATTTTATCATAAAAATATGAAAGAAAATTTTAATTAGTAATAAATTTATAAAATTTAAAATATTTAATCTTTATATAAAATAAATTTAAACTAATATATAAAAATAATTTATTAACTTTAAATCTATTTTTTAATTTTCTTCACTTTTTCTTTTTTATTTTTTTTCTCTATTTTCTTTTCTTCACATCTTCTCTCTAATTTTCATAGGACCGAACATAATCTTATAATTTTTCTATCCTAAAAAAACATTTTGAGTAAATTTGGGATAAAAATCGTTTTTTATAATTTATTCTGAAAATAAATTGTCTTTTAGAATAAATTTATAATGTTTTTAAAAAAAAAATTGAATTGTTTTAGTTATTTTTTATAAAATATTGTAAATTTTAATTAAGAGATCAAAATTATTTTAAAAAATCACATAAGTGTATAATAACTTTAAATTTAGAAAAATGTTTTTCATACTAGAATTTTCAAATAAAATTTTTATATATATTGAAGTTCAACAATTTACTCATTTGACATTGACATTTTTCAAAAAAAAAAATAATAATAATAATAATGTTGGAGTTAGTCTTTTCACTTTTGAATAACATCTTTTGTTATCACATCAAACGTGGAATGATATTTTGTGTGATTATCGTTATCCAAGTTCTTTCAATAGTAAGAATATGCTTCTTTTAAAAATATCGTTCCTTGATAATATATTTTAATTGTTTTAAGTTAGTATTTGGATTTTTTTTCCACTATTTTTTAAAAATAATTATTCAAATAGAAAAAATAATTGAAAATAAATCAAAATATAGAGAAATTTCATTTTAAAAAAAATAAAAAATACAAAGAAATAGATTGAAACATTGTAAATTTACAAATAGACATCTATTCTATAAAATATGGTAAAAGTATTGTCAAATTTTTCATTATAATATCACAAATAATCCAAATTGTAAAAACCACCATAAAAACGAAACAAATTTTAATTATGAAATCACGAGGGAGCAAAAACTTGTTTATAAATGTTGAATTTGTGGTTTATCAAAAAGAAAAATGGTAAAAAAAAAAAAAAAAAAAATTCTTTTCTGTATTTGACAAAAAAATATTTTATGTGTGAAATAAGAAAAATAGGAATTCAATATATCAATACGAATTTAGAGTGTGTTTGACAGTGATTTTAAAAAATATTTTCAACTTTTTAATAATTGAAATATAAATTTTTTCACGTATTATAAAGGTTATAAGCACTTTATAGAATCATTACTAAACCGACTTTTAAAACCAACGAGTACTATAACCATTAATATCAGATGAACTGAAATTTTCTTAAACCATAATAAAGACAATGTGATGTCTCATATCAAATATGAGATAAAGTTTCTGACATTATATAAGTATGAGTTCCTCTTAACAAAGTAAACAAGTTTTAAAATCGTAAAGATTCATTAGGCCCAAAGCAGATCATTATAAAATGGTATGAGAGTTGATCCTTAACTCCGATATGAAAGTTTGTTTTGCCCCATGAAAGGTGTTTGTCATTTGACTTTGTAATCATGTGGGACACAACAAAAACATTGTATCTACCTAAGAAAACATTGAATCTACATTAAGGTATTTGTGATATTTCATATTTGATATGTACTCCTCTTAACTAAGTAGATGGATTTTAAAGCCATGAAGACTCCAAAAAAAGTTTGTTCTGAGTTCAGTTGAATTTAATTTATGTTTCCTATCTTTAAAATAAAAAAGGGTATTGACTTTTATATAATATACAATAATTTTTAAAATTTTGAGATATAAAAATTTTCTTACAACCCTATATTTTAAAATTTTTTATATTTGTACCATAAAGTAAATTTACACTTTTTGAATGTTCTACTTTTAAATATAGAAGTTTTTTATTTAAAAAAAAAATTATATCTTATGAGCAAACGGATGGTAATTATATTTTATCATGTTTGACTAGTCATTGTGCGTTCATAGATTCCAATACATTTCACTTGGAGCTTGTTAGCTTACCATATAACTTTTAAAGTATTCAAAAAGTAATCATGATTAGTACAAAGAATATCTTTATTATAGGTTTAAAGTAATATAATTATTCAATTGAGATATGATTAAGTTTGTTGACAAAATCTCCCAAAATTGTACCCATTACATGAACTTCAATCCTCGGATTTTGAAAATTTTATGAAAGTAAACCATAGCTATCATTAGGAGTTTAATGTTTGGTATGAGAATTTTGAAAACCAATTTTGTTAGTTCAATTTTTTATTTGCTTGTTTCTTAATGATAAAAACCAAACTCAAAGACTTATTTATAATAGTTTAATGTTTAAGGTTTTTTTTATTTATAGACTCTATTGAGAAAATATATTGTTTTTAGACTATGATCAAATTTATGTTAAATACATTTATCATATTTGGGGTAAAAAAATTAAATATATTTTGAATTTCAAGTTTAAGTGAATTTCAATTAATTTTAAAAAAAATTATATTTAAGATTTAAATGAATTTGCATCAAACCGATAAAGTAAATCAATTTTAATCAAACTTGGTTTGATTTATTTTTCTAAAGCAATATAATAATGAGTTATTCTTAATCATATAGATGTGTTTTAAAGTTGTAAGAGCCCTTTTGGGCTTAGAGTGGACAGTATTTACACGATTTGAAGTAGATTGTTACAAATGATATCAGAGTCGATCATTGATTTCGTTGAGTATTTGTTTGACTTTGTAATCCCATAAGATACGGCGAGAATATTATGTCTGTATTGTGGGTGGGGAGGAGGGGGAGTGATTGTAATATCACACATAGAATAGGAGAGAAAATTTGTAACTCTATATAAGTATGAGTTTTTCTTAGCTATATAGATGCATTTTAAAACCATAAGAACCCCTTTAAATCAAGAACATACAATATCTATATGATTGAGAGTGAGTAAATTTTTCTTTTTACAAAAATAAACCGAATTACATCTTTTTACAATAAGTGTTTATTGCTAAGAATGTAAAGAAAATAAGATAAAAATAAATATATTTTTATATTTATTTGGTAATGTCCAAAACCTAGGCTTACACAAGTTAGATGGTTAACCCATGCCAAATGTGTATCTTCAATCTCATTAACTATATTTTGTATTAAACTTTTATATTTAAAATTTTAAACCACTTACCTCTTCAGGTAACAAGCAGCTCACCAACAATTAAAGGATAATTGTAAAATTAACATTTTAAAAAAATAAAAATTATTTTTTTTCTCATAGTATGAGCAAATAGCCGCCCATCCCAATTCAATAATTTTCCTCCCCTGTCAAAGGCCATCATGGTGGGGCTTAGTCCCCATCTCTCCCCCATAATAAGGATAATGTTCTTTTATTTTTTCTATAAGTGGGTGAGAATTAATTAAATTTTTCCTTTTGCTAGCTATATCTAGAAAAAGTCAGATTCAATAATTAAACATTGAGTTTTGACTTATGGCTTTGCTCATATCTTACATAAGCATTGGATTTAAGGTTCCTTCACATCAATCATCCAAAGGGGAGCAAACAAATAATTTTTAGTGCTATTCTAATTTAAAATTATAGAAAAAAAAATTCCCCTTTACTCTATCGGATTGATTCTCAATGGTCCGTCATTATCTTCTATTTTTACTTTTTAGATGAAAAAAGAATACGAAACAGAATACTTACAAATTTGATTGAAATACGAGTTATAATAACCTTGGAAACCAAACTTTGTAACATTTTTAGGAAAATTTGACTACTAAATAATCGATTCAATATTGCAAATACATTTTTTTAGTTAAACAATCTACTGTTTGATTTATTTATATAAATATGATGACAATTATAAATATTTAAATTTTGAGATAACTTTCAAATATCTTTCATTAATAACATAATAGAACTAAAAATATTATTTTTTATATTATAACAGTCTATCACTATTTTTGAATCACCATCAATTTCTAGGTTTATGAACGCATTGTTCTTAGCAATTAAGTGTGTCATCTCTTAAAATTATACATTTTACAATAATTACTAAAACATTGTCTATATGCCTACTTGTAGCCATTTTAATAGTTCTATTAGAGTTTTTAATAACTCATCCTTATCCAATTTTATTCTCTATTATTGAATTATCAAAATTTAATTTGAATATTTCATTAATTGAAGGAATCCAACGAATCCATTATTCCACTGTTTGAGGGACATTGCATTTTTCATTTTGAGGATAAGAATTAATCATATAATTCTAAAGATTTTGAAAGTTTAAGGTAACTTTTTCAATTACGAGAAAAATGTTGGATTGGGATTGGTCATTATCATTTGGGTAACCTATTTAGTGTTTAAGAATTTTCCTTCAATATGAATACAAATTCTTAGATTGAGTTTTGATCATTTCATTTGAAAATCTTTTGAAATTCTATTAAGATAGGTCAAACATTTTATAACATTCAATATTACTATTATTTGGATGACTTGTTTTTGGATTTAATAACAACATCGTTGCATACCAACATTATGTACATTTTTTATACCATAAATTACATTATTTTATATGTGTTTAAATTATATTCAATGTGGATACTTGATATTATATCAAAAAAAATGTAATTTTTAATGAAAGGGTGATCTTAATTAAATGTAAATTTGATTATACCAAATCAAAAATTGAAGATCTAAAAAAAATTAAAATAAATTAAGTACATGACATCCATCATAAAGAACTATACATGTAATCATCTTTGGAGATCTTTGTTGGATTGCCCACCAAAAAAATGACAAAACAATTGATAAAGTAGATGTTCCACAAAGAAAAAAAATATTAGATTGATAAGGTCCACATGATTAACATCTAAAATATACTTAATATTATCTGTAAAGTGGAAAAGGTCATTAGGGCAAATCTTTGACTAAGCAAAATTAAATGGTCATCTTTTTTTTAATAATGATTTGCTTTTTCATGATTAAACATTGGAATTATATTTCATAATCCATGTTACTCAAAGGAGGAACAATTGGCATATTGAGTATGAACTTTGTTTCATAAAACGATCATTCCTTTTGTAAAGAGATTGATATCAAATTAAAGAAGATGATTCTACGATGCTGTTTTCTATAATCTCCTTATGTGATAAGAATAAGAATTAACTTTTTCTAGCTTACAATTAGGATTGAAGTTAAATATTATATGGTTTAAGGAAAGTTAGAATATATTTCAAGCACCCATACCACATTTAAACTTTTATGACATGATAATATGGTAGCATTTGGATACTATAAATTTTTTTAAAATAAATGGTAGTTTTATTTATTGAGTTCATTAAAGTATAGTTAGGGCTATAAAAAGGTGTGCTCCGGTTTGTATTCGGGGTAGAAATTAAAGTCGACTAATCTTTTAGTGATGGAAAAATCAAACTAAACGAAGTTTAATTAAGATTGATTTAGATAGTTTGTTGGATACAAATTAATTCATAAAACTAAAACAACTTGAATTTGAAAGTTAAAATATATTTAAGGTTTTAACCCAAAATATAATGAATATATTTAAAAAATAATGAATTATTTTAATAAATTTTAATATAGAAAAACTCATCAAATATTGAACAAATGTTAATTTAGTTTCTATTAGTTAGGCGATAAGAAAACCGTAAACTGAAAACCATAAACCAAACCATGAAATCAAATTTCAAAATTCTCAAATCAAGTCGATCTTTATGATTATCGAAAATTAGATTGATGTGGTTAGTTTCGATTGACTTGGATCAGTTTTTCAATTTTTGTTGATTTTACTTGACACCACAAGGAATTTAAAATATTTTATTTTGGGCATTCATCCATTTAGGAAAATATTAAATATTTATATTATTTTTCCAAGGACCCATGTGACATTTAGACTTTTACCCATGAGAATATGGTAGCATATAAATATTATTAAAATTTATTTTCAACTTTATTTATTAGACTTATTAAAATGGTTCATAGATGAACATATTCAGTGGCATATGATGTAAATTTTAAAAAAATTTAAAATAAATTTCATGTAAGAAACTTGTTCAATTGGAATAGAACCCCTTCTTTTTTTTTCAATCAAGAATCATTGTACTCAAAGATTTGGTGTGGTGGTCATCTATGATTAGGTTTCAAACAAAATATGATTAGAAATGTAAGAATCCACCATAAAAAAACAAAAAGGTGTTTTTTTAATGTTACAAATGCATGCTAGCTAGCACTAGAGCCTTGTGAAGATGCTTTCCCAACTTTTAGGATATTATTATATTTACTTTTTAAATGTGATTTTCATGGAGTCAATGTATATAAAAGATCCCTTTGGTGTCACCAAGAAACATACCAATGTAGTAATTGTGATTGTGTTTTTTTTTTTCTTGCTTGATTAATTACACATTTTGTTTTTTCTCTACTCCTTTATTTTTATTTTTTTAAAATTCCTTTTTATTTTCTCTTCCTCATATACTAATGAATACTAGATTGTCAAAAAATGGTAAATAAATATTTTCTATAATTATAATAGATTTGATTTTTTTTTAAAAAAATTCTTCATTCATTTCATTTATTTCCACAAGTTCACACACAAAGTTATATGATGTGTAATTGTTTTTTTTTTTTTTCTTGTTTTAGATAAACAAAAATGTAGAAGAGATTTCATGCTAAATACTCATTAAAAATAATTCAAAAAAATGTTAAAAGTGATGAAAAATTCTAAAATGTGGGTAATTAGATATTTGAAAATAGATCTTTATTAAATTTCAATAGTTATTATTAATTTTCGAATCAAAATGAATTTCTATTTGAATTTCATCTTATCAAAGTTGAAAACTTTGTTTTTAAAAAGGTTTCAATCACTTTTATTAAAATAACTTTTAACTTCAAGAACAAGTAGTTGAAAAACTATAAACTATTTAAAATAAGCAATAGGTTATAGATTTGCTACAGTATTAAATGACATTTTTTCAATACTCACCGAAAAGAACCATCAATTGGGTGGTATACGTATATAATTTTTTTATTTCGTTATTTGTACATGGATCCTCTTTGTTTATACTTTTATATTTTGAGTCCATTCACTTGTACCATTGTTTAATGACCTAAATCTAATAATACATATTTCAATGACAAAATTTCTTATTTAATAGGGTACCACTTCGATACCTTAACATTTTCCTAAGCAATAATTAAAAAATATACATATACACTAAAAAATTATTTTCATACATTAAAATATGAGTTTGAGTTTAAAGTGATTCTTATTCTCATTAAAATATACATTATGGGTCACTTTTGACACAAATGTTTAAAATTACCCTCTATGTGCCATGTGACATAATTTTTATTTTTATATTTTAAAGAAACCTATTTGAAATTGCATCTTCGAACAATGACTTTAATACAAATTTAGAAATTGCGTTTTCAAACGATGATTTCAAATTAATTTAAAGAAAAAGAAATGATTACTTTGAATAATAATTTTATAAGATACCTATAACCTATGTTTTCAAATTAATTTAAAGAAAAAGAAATGACTACTTTGAATAATAATTTTATAAGATACCTATAACCTATGTTTTGTTTGGTTAAAGGGTTATTTTAAGAGAATATGGTATTATTATTTCATAACAAATGCCAAAGTAAACAACTTTACTATGACCTTACCACAAATAGCTCTAAAGCCCAATTCAACCAAAGATCCTCCATGTTTTTCAATGACAAAAGCAACTTTACTAGTAGGGAATAGTGATTCCTTTCCTGGGGCTCTATTCACTAGGTTTTTTTTACTCTATAAACCCTAAGAGACATGCATCCAACCCATTACACAAACAAACAAACTAGTTTTGGCCATATAAGAGTTGGCAATCATAAATCATTTCTCTAAAGTGTGGGAGACATGAAGGTGGATGAATGAGGGTTGGGGAATTGAGACAATTCCTCAATAAGACACCAACATTGACCACCAATCATGGAAGAAAAGGCAACACTCCATTAGGGTTTTTTTTTTTTTTTTTCTAATTATAAAAAAACACACAACACAACTGACTAGTCATTGCAATGTGGGGAAATAGTGGTGGTGGTAGCATATAAGAAGGAAAACTCTTTAGCTTTGTGTTGTTGAATGGGAATTGGAGGATGTGTATAAGGTTTGGTACCTAACAAAGAATACCAACCACTTCCCATGTGGCCAGTTGTATCTAGACATTTTTCCTATCATTTTGTCTATAAGTTAAATTTTATTTAAGGAATTGAAGGATTTAGAGAGTAATTTAAGATATGCATGACCATGTTATCAAAAAATAGTTTTGAGAATAATTTTATAAAGCGACTTTTACTCATTGGGTCTGTGTAGCCAATGTTTTCAAAACATTTTTTGAGAATAATTTTGAAAAATAAATATTAATTATTTTTTTAAAACAAACTTTTGTTTGAAATCTTAAATATAAAAAATAATGTTCTTAGATTATTATTATCTATAAATAAATTATACATTTATATATAATTCAAACGTTTCTAAAATATTTTATATTTTTCAATTATTGCTCTAAAAACTCTTGAACAAATAGCTCAAAGCATCTCAAAATCATTGTAAAAAAAAACAACCTATTTTAAGAAATAATTCTAAAAACAAATGTTTTCTATGAAATATTCATCAAATATATTTCAAAATCAGAAAACCGATTTCAAGAACAATTATCAAACAGGGTTATCACACGGGATCTAGGGTTTGTTTAAGATAACATTTTTGCTATTTGATATTTTGGCTAAAAGTTTAAGTTTAATCCAAAGTAATAGCTTTCAAAAGATAATATTTTGTGGTATGAAATTTTCATTAGATATAAAATATCTTCGTGAATAATTCAAAACAAAATTTTTGGGGCTTCATTTGGATATACTTCTTATTCTATGTTTTTAAAAATAGAAACTTTTAAATAAAAATGTAAAAAATCTTGTATAAAAAGCATAGAGTTGTCTTATATCCTTAAAAATTATTATTTTTTTTTTAAATATTTGACAAATAGAAACTATTTTTTGTTGTTAAAAACAGAAAAATAGTGTTTTCAGAAAACAACTTTGAATTGCTTTTTGTTATTTTCATTTTTTTTTCTAAGGGTTATTTAAATAAATAATTATATAAGCATGTAAAATTATTAAAAATAAAACATCGAATATAAAATTTATTTTTAAAACATATTAAAAATATATGAAAAATGTTTTAGGTTCTCAATAAACTTTTGTTTCACAGAGAACAATTTTCAAAAACTATTATCCAGAATTGTTTTTTAAAATAGTTACTAACTTTAATTTTTGTGTTTTGTTTTAGTTGAAATCTAAAGTGGAAACCAAAAAATTATTATTTTTAAAGAGTAGTATTGGTGTTACAAAAGCTTCCCTGAATATGAAAATAGAACTTCTACCAAAAAAGTGTCATATTATTGATTTTCTCCTAAAAGAAAATGGAATTGCAAAAAGGATTTCATTAAAAATCCTGCAACCCTACCTTAATTATTGCATCTTCCTACTCTCATTCTATGATTAGCAACTCATTCTTTTCTCCATTATCATATGATAAATTTTTCTAGATATTTTCTTTAGGGTAACCTTTGGCCCTTTACTTTAGCCAAAAGTAGAAATTAAAGTTATGGTCATAATTTCAAACAAACAGTTTTTTATTGATAAAGTTTCATGGTACTTCTTGGATAAGTTGTCTATGGGGAAACAACCTTGTTATTTCCTTTAAGGTCAACCTCCTTTTAATTTAAAAAAGAATTTTTAGCTTCCCACACATTGGATTCCAAGAAAATAGTAAGAAAATAAAAAATAAAAAGTAAAAATTAAAAATATATATATTTTTTCATATTTAATTTATTATAGAATATATAAAAAAAAATTTATATATTTTTAAATTATTTGATATATATATATAGTTAAACGGATTTGAAAATGTATAAAAGTAATTTATTAATTTTAAATCTATTTTTATTTTTATTTTACTTTTTCTTTTCTTTAATTTTTTTTCTCTATCTTCTCCTAGAATTTTCAATTAAAATTTAAAAAATCAAACAAAAACCAAATCAAGTTTTAATAATAAGAAACCCCTTAAAAAGTATTAGAAAAAGAAAAAATATCTAGAAAAATAATTTTTTTTTATATATTTTCATATTATGAAAAAGGTAAAAAAAAAAAAAAAAGAAGGAAAAAAGTGCATTCTTAATAAGTTTGATCTCTTTCCCTCAAATATTTCATGCAAAATTAAATAAAAGATTTTTTTTTTTTAATTTTTCTTTTTTTTTTAATTTTTTTTATTTCCTTTAAATTTTTCAAAAATCAAACAAATCCTAAATGGGTATTTCGAAAAATTCAATTTATTATTATCTTAATAACCCCCCCAAAAGAAAAAAAAAAATCTAATAGCTTAATGATTATTTCATTTTCACAATTTTTTTAAATTTCTTTCATTTCATTTTTGGAATTTAATTTTAGGCCTGGTATTAAAAAGAAAAAAAAAGAAAAAAAAAAGAAAAAAAAAAGGAGACATTTATGTATTCATTTCTTTAAAATAAAGAAAAATAAAAATAGATTTTATATACTTTTTCCGTTACATAAAAATTAAATAATTTAAAAACATATTGGATTTTCTTCATGGACACTAAAAATAAGAAAATCATTATTCATAACAAAATCTTCCTTTTCTTGCTATTTTTGAATAACCAAACAAGACCCAAAAGGAAAGTTGAAAACACTAGAAAACACTAGAAGAGAGTTTAGGGTTTTGTGTGAATGATAATGGAAAAAGGCAAGTGGGTGGGGGTATTGAGTTGAATTGTACATATGGGGGGCCCTTTGCGCCTTCGAGGACTTATCCAAATGTTTTGGAAAGTGTTATAGTCCCACCAAACCTGGATTTTTGATAAGGTGCATAGCCCACCACCCCCTCACCCTTGCGTCCTCTTTTCTCTTACAAGTCCTATTTGTCTCTTCCACCAAACAGTAAACCCTAATAACCAGAGGTGTTACTGAAAAATCTGAATCTAATCAAAACTGAACCAAATTGATCGAATGTCTTTTTGGTTTGCATACCCTATTTTAGACACTTTGGATTTTATACCAAATTAACAAAAAATAGTTGGCTTTCTAACCAAACCGAATAGTCTGACTGGCTTAATTGGTTAGTACTCATGAACCGAACCGAACCGAACCCAACTAGTTCGATGAGGTTTTAGAGCTAGAAAATGAATCAGTAATCGATCAAGCCATTCACAGCCCTCCTAATAGCAACCCCATATTCCCCAATTCAAAAACCCTAACACCAGCATCATTTCCCTAATACAAACCCTAACAACATTTCCTGAGCTGACCCAGACCCCAAAATTTTAGATACAGGGCAGGAGAGGTTGAAGATGGCATGTTTGGTGGGCAGATTTTAGCACTTGTAGTGGATTGAGTACCTTGGATTCTCTTGGTTGCTGCTAAACTTCTGGGCCTAGCTATTCCAAACATGGGACAAGCTTAGTCAAAATTTTCAAAGCCCATACTTCCAACTTCATCAAAATCCATCCCAAGATATATTTCTTCAGGCACCTGTAATTGCTTATCAGAACTAACAGACTAGATCCATCTGCTTTAGTAGTTTCTATGACATGAGATGGAGGATGGTGATGGGATTCACAGAAAGCTTATTTGGGGTTGCAGCTATGTTTAGGGTTAGCATCAAACTCGGTCTAATCCTATGATTCCCTACAGCAAGACAAGGCAAATCTAATCCGGATTTATGTTTTTGCTGGCATTTCAGCTGATCATGTGAAAAAATAAGCTACTCATCTGCAACAACACTCTTCTGGCCTGTAATTGCTCACAGGCATACAGATTACGTCTAATGGAGGACGGTAATAGGATGAGCTGAAAACTAATTTGGGGTTGCAGCCTTGTTTAGGATTAGTTTTGAAACTTGTTCAAGCATATGACGCTTTATAGAAAGACCGGGGAACCCTAATCTGGAATTAGCTAAGCTATACCACTAGCATGGAAATCTTCTGTAGCATTTCAATTAATCATGACGGGAAAACACAACAGAAAAAGGGTTTACATGCAATATAACGGCCTCGGTCTTACAAGTTTCAGAATCAGAAAAAACTTATTTCTCAATAGCCAGTGATTAACCAAGTATGCTCATTTGCATCTTAGAATAGATCTTGAGGAACCCAAGCTGACCAAATTGCTAAAGGAGAAGGCATTGACAGAATCAAAACGGATACGGAGGAGCTACTCATCCACAACAACACTAATCTGATCTTTCTCCAGCATATCATAAAATGTCCTGAGCTTTTTCTGCTCATTCCAGTGATGCATCTTCCACAAGCCACCAGCAAGCAAGCCAAGTGTGGCCCCGATACAGATCTCCTTCACAACACTTGGACCTTTCAAGGTGGCATGTGCAATCTTATGAGCAGCCATTTTGCTTATCTAGTTATAAACCAATTCCTGCACATAGAAAGGGAATGTTATGAACAAGTATGACAAGAAAATTAGTTCAAGAATACCTAAAACGGCACTTCTATTCCACCAAAACCCTGCCTTTATGAAGGTCATTGCTATCTATATTAACTATGACTATAATCCCATTTTCTCCAAAAACTGTAAAACCGAAATGCCAAGCCCAAGTATGTTGTAGTGGCACTTCTCGATGAGTGCATATCAGGATGGTTTAAATCATGAGAACTTGACAACATGTTTAAAGTGGATCGGCTTAAAATGCCGAAGAATAAATGAGAGCTTTTTGTTTTTGATTCAAACCAATTTGGTCTTGAGTAGTTCTCAAATTCCCCAAAACTTGAGTTCATCTTACCACCTTTCTAATGGTTATCCAATTTTCTTTATGCAATTAATTGTAATCTAGTGCACAGTTCTAAACATACAACTTGTCCACTGAGCTTGACACTCGCACTACAAAGATACCATGTTATATTTTGAAGCCTGCATCCATCAAATACTTGATAAAAAGAGGGAAGAAAACATCAAGGAATTGAAAGGCAAACCACCCATCTACAGCAATTTCAGGTTAATAAACATATGAATGAAAGAGTATGCGGAATCAAGAGAAGAAATGGGGCTATTTCATTTAAAGCTACCGTGTTTATTAGAGAACACGAACCCAATCAAATTGGAAAGCATTTCTCCAAGGCTCAAGAACACAAGTGAAAACACAACCAAAGTACAGAATGGATCCCAAAAATTTGAAGTTCTAATTTTGCAAAGAAAGTTTTTAAGGGCAAAGGCATATAAGACAAGATGTTTTGTGCTTGTGAGGCAGGCATAAGCCTTTTGGCTAATTAATAAATATTTAAAAATAATTTGACATATACAAAAATAATGAATTAAATAAACTTTCACTAAAATGATATTAAATAAATTACATAATTTTTTTAGTACATTAAAGAACAAATATTTAATTACATAATTTTTTTTTCTATTTGGAAAAATAATAACTAAAATGGGATAATGGAATTGAAATTCTTTAGGTTCCTTTGTTAAGGAAAAATTTCAAAATTAAATATTGATATGTAATAAATTTTATTAAGATCAACACAAATATCTAGTGAAAGATCAAATTAATAAATTTTATTTACTTTGGAAATTTTGCCACATAAAAAGGAAAAAATAGGCTAAGAAACCTTGTCTTGTAAAAAAGAAAAATAAATATTAAGAAAAACGGTAGGGTGAGAATCTATTTAGGAAGGAAAATAGACAATAAAAATAAAAGGAAAAAAGTAAAAATAGAAAAAAAAAAAAAGAGGGTGGGAGACGAGATAAAAGTTAAAATAAAGGAGAGGGGAAAGAAAGTTACGGGAGAGAGGAAGGGAGAGAAGGGATGAGAGAAGACTTAGCAGGCATGATGGAGCACAACAAGAGGGAGAGGGCGAGAAGTTACCGACACTAGAACAAAGGTGAGAAGCTGTTGACATTGTTGAGAGTGGCCAGAGATGGTGGTGGTGACAGCAACACTGGCAATAGACAAGAGGGAGAGGGAGAGAAGTTACCGACACTAGAACGAAGGTGAGAAGCCGTTGACATTGTTAAGAATGGCCAGAGATGGTGGTGGTGACAGCAACACTGGCAATAGTGAGGTATTGCAGTGACAGCAAGACCAAGGGTTAAGGTTTTTTTTAATGTCTCTTTGATTTCACCTTCTGTGGGATCTTTGGGGTTAAAGATTTCCGAGCCACCTCAGCAAGGAGAATCTTCAGCTTACGCCTCATGCAACAGTGTGCAAAAGGCACACCAAAAGCATGTCTGAGATGAGCTTCAACCCCAAAGGCATACACCTTTTGGGAGTCTTGCAATTTTTCTAACACCTCAGTGCACACCTTGAAGCATGCCTCAGAAAGAAAACTTTGTTTGAAAATAATTTTCAGTCCATCCAAGTCATAACAAATAAGCATTTTAGCACCAACAGGCTTCTAAATCATTTTTAGGAGTGGTTCTATAAACAAAAACATTAGAGCCATATTTCTGGACAAGGCAGGTTAGATATCATCCCAGAAATGATATATAAATGCAAGGGAAATTACATTATCATCCTCACAGGACTCTGGCAATATTAATGCCAACAAACTCAAGCTGTATTCTTGATACACAAGAAAAATGCCATACACACTGCAGCACTTACAGAAGCGCCACCATCAAGAAACCTCTTCGCACCCCATTATGCAGAAACAGTTACCCAAACTGTATTTTAGATACCCTAAACTATTGAATCAACTTCTGCCATTTATTGGGGCTAGGATGTTCCTCTCTACACATTCAAACCTAAGTATTGCTCCAAAAACCATTTTCTCACCAATCCAATCACATTTTTTCCCCAAAATACACATTCTATTGCAGTGTTCGAGAATCTTTTCATGGGGAATCCATAAAATATAAAAATATTTGATTATAAGGGATGAAAAAATACCCGTATTTGGAAAAACAACTTCAATATATTGAAAATTGCATATATATACATATATAACCTTGTTTTGACATTTTTACCTTTAAACTCTTCATCCAAAAAGTGTTTGATGTATGAAATAGGGATTAAAAAAAAAATTGAAGGGTAGTTTTTTTCAAAAGAGACTATATTTCATGTTTTTAAAAGATGGAGGACATTCTTACAAATTTGCATTTTTCAATCTTCCTTTTAATCGAATAACCCTAAAATATAAGGTGTATCATCAAATTTAAATTCACAAAATTCAAGCAAATTCCTCCAACCCACAAATATTCCATCTTGCTATAGTTTACAATAAACATAGAATCTGTAAAATGCATTGTAAATTCCCAACCCACCAATTCTAGTGCAGTATTCAAGAATTTCTACATAGAATCCATAAAATGTAAAGGGTATTATCAAACTCAAATTCCCAAAATTCAATCAAATTATTCAAACCCACAAATTCAATTCCGTCTTGCTATAGCATTATAGGGAATTTATTGTAAGTCCCTCAATATACAAACCGCGCCCCCAACCCAATAAGGGAAAAAAATTGAACTTGAATGACTATTTTGGAGGGTTTTCCCCCCAAAATTCAACCAAATCATTCGAACCACCGCAAATTCAATTCCATCTTGCCTATACTAGGGAATTTACTGTAAATCCCTCAATATGCAACCAACCCCGACCAGGAAAAATAAATAAATTCAGACTTTCGATGGCTATTTTGGACGGCTCTTATTATTATTATTTTTTTTTTTGTAATTTTTCTCATTCAGACATACAACAATGACTTCCAATCAACATACCTTAATTGGAAATAGGGAATTAACGGGAATAACAACAGATTCATCAGAAATAATCCAAAATTTTTACTAAAAAATAAATTAAAAAAAAAAAACCAGCAATATTCATAATATCAACCACAAGAAAAATATCTCGATAACTAGAAATAGCAGATCATCAAGCTAGATCTATCAGATCTACAAGTAAATAAATAAATAAAAATTAAAAATAAATATATACAGAGACAGAAAAAGAGAGAACCTGGCAATGGCGAATGACTCGAACTGAGAGATGTCAACCACTAGGTTAGCTTTTGTAGCCTGTTTGAGTTCCGTTGCGATTGGGCTGGCATTTGCATTTGGGCCGCATTATGGGCTGGATTTGCCCAGGGCTATAACACATATTTTGGCCCATGTTCCATTTTCGTGCCACTTTTGCATACTAAAAAAGCCCTTATTTTGCTATTAAGAGGCTTAGAGTGCTGCTTGGTCCGACACTAAAATTTTATAAAAATACGGGTGTTTGGGCTCAAGCCTACTAACGCATATTTGGGCCCATATTCCATTTTCGTGCCACTTTTACTAACTAAAAAAACTTATTTTGTTCTTAGGAGGCTTATGGTCCGTTTCGCCATGTTTTCTATGGTTGTTTTTAAAAACTGTTTTTAAATTAAAAATAAAAAATAATTTTCTAAAATTTTATAAAAATATGGATGTTGGGCTCGGGCTTACTAACACATATTTGGGCCCACATTCCATTCTCTAGAGATAAAATTTACAAAAAAAAAATATAATTATGTGTAAAAAAGAATAATAATTATTATAAACTAATTTTTATCCATAAATTTTTTATGTTACTGGGTTTATTATTTGAGTTTCAAATCATTTTTAAAAATGACTAAACTGTTAACAAATCTAATGCATTAGGTCTTGTTTAATTTGAATTTTATTTGTCTAGTAAAAAAATGAAAAAATATCATTCTAAAGAGATTTATAGAATCGATCTAAATCCATTTTTGTTTATAAATTTATGGGAGAATTATCTTTTGGGGGTAGATGGGTCCCCAAATTAACAAAAGGTCCATATAACTCTTTAAATTGAGTTGAAGGATATGAAATAGTAACAGACAAATATACCCTTTAAGAACACATATAAAATATTTTATAAAATTAAGTTAAATAAATTTTTTTCAATAAATTTATTTTTGAAAAATATTAAATTAAATAAAAGTATTTTAAAAAATATTAAATTACATAAAAGTATTTTTAAAAAATATTAAATTAAATAAAAAATATTAAATTAAATAAAAGTATTTTTCAAAAATATTAATTTTTTTCTCAAAATCAACAAAGGGCATTTTTGGAAATACTGAAGGATGATATCCTTCAACTCAATTTTCATACTTTCATTAGGCTCAATTTGAAGAGTTACATGGACCTTTTGTTAATTTGGGGGCCCATCTACCCCCAAAACATAATTCTCCCTAAATTTATAGTATTAATTAGATCATTATTTGAGCTTCAACCTATTATTAGACTAATTAATGGATTTAACACATTGAGTTTTATTTGATTTTGAGTTTATTTATCATTAAAAAAAATTGAGAAAATATGGTTTTATGCATAAAATAAATAATAGTCATTTTAAACCGATTTTGTCCATAAATTTTTTATATTTATTGAACCACTATTTAAATTTTAAATTATTAAACTAGTTAGTAAATGCAACCCATTAAATCTTGTTTAACATGCCTAATTGCCTAACTTTTATAAGAATAACTTTTTCAAACATTAATACCATTTTTAACCTACTTTAAAATCACTCTCAAACAAACCCTTATAATACACACATCAATGGCTCATAGTTTAACCACCATAGGACAAGAAGCCCATTCAATTTCTTGGCATTTTCCTAGAATTTGAGAATTTATGTAAATCTATCTTCAATAGAATTTGTAAAATCTTTTCCCCTCAACATTTTCAACTCTCATCCTCCCATGAAACTAAGTTTTGCTGCAAAGTTGCAAGGACTTGTAATCTGCAATACAATGAGGAAGCAGATACCCAAATGCTAGGTGCCATGCCAAAGAACAATCAAGAAACCCAGAAAAATTTTCCAGGCTTTTCTGAGTCAGAAGAAAAGAGGAGAAAAACCCACACAACAGAAGAGAGTGAGAGATTCATAACCAAACACTCAGACTAGATCAAAGTACGAGGAGAATAATGCATAGAATGATACAACAGACTACTGAAAACATCTTAGTTCTGAGTGTAAAATCATACATTGAGCTAAGTAAGAACTCTAATCAGTACCCATCACTTTACAGAGTTAGACACAACAGGGGAGAGATGGCATAGCTTCTCCTCCTTTTCTTTAACAGCCAGCTGCTCGGAGGAAATTGTCAAATGGGCTCGCAGGAGGCAGCTTCATTGCCAGCCATGGATCCAACGATAACTTGCTACCGGGAACAGACCTGCCATCACTTGTGATCTGCATAAACCAGAGCTATGTTAGAGCATGATACACATTATGGGTCTGAATCCTGACCCTGAAATGAATTTAAGTTCTCACGTTTGTGATTGCTGAGCACCCGTCTGCAGGGAATGTTGGAAACGGTTTGTCAGGTCCGATGGTGTAACCATTTTCATGGGTCAACCAACTGGAGAGCTTCCTCCTGGTGCCACTGCCAAGAGCTTCACACTGGCTAGCCATGGCGCTGTATGGGAGGGGTGAAGTCGAGACAGATGTTCCAGCCACTTGACCAGCTACCTCAAGCGCCTGAGAACAAATCCGTTTGTAAACATTAGGAAGAATTTGCATCACTCAATCTCAAATGTCATTTTGGATGGGGGTTTTTATTCTCCAAACCCCATATCAATGGATGCTTGCATGTAAGTAGATAGTCGGGAAAGAAACACTGCACAAGCACACATTTTTGTTGTGCCCTTTGTTTGGGAAAACCTTTGTGATCAAGTCAGCCATCAGAGCTTATAATCTTAAACTCCAGATCCCCTCAGGTCCATAGTAAAGAAAGCTTTCAAATAAAAGTGAAAAGGTGACTAGGGGGATTCACTAAATTCATATACAAATGTGCATGTTTTTTATAAGAGAGAGAGGGATTACCGATTCGAGCAGCTGCCCAATGCTAATCACGTGCGACAGAGAAGGGGATGCAGGCATTTTGGGAATGAAGCGGGAGAGGTCTACAACAGATGATTCGCTAATCAGGTCTTCCTCAACTAATGAATTTGGTGGAAAATCCTGCAACAAAGGTGACAATCATAATCATAAAATCTTATTTCAATTATTATCATGACTCTTCCTTCGTATAGATTGAATCCTAATTGGAAAGGTGGCTGGTGGCTGGTGGCTGGTGGCTGGTTTGTGAAAGAGCACACCCAAAAATTGAGCTTTATGAGAAATTATCTCCAAATTAATGCAATTTCAAAAAACAATAGATAATGATCACAAGAGAGCATACCCCATCAAAAGAAAGTGATTCCTTGGGAAGTGAAACCGTTTGAATGTGTTCTAGGCCGAATATTGATTGTGGACCAAACAATAATGCATCATCAGGAGTGAATGTTTCAGACAGTTGCTTAGCCAGTTCATCTGCATCCAACTTAACAAGCAGAAAAAGATGAATTTAGATCCAAAACTATCATGTATTAGGTAGTTATGTAGGTGTCACCCCACCCACACACCCACTCACCCACAATGAAATGGCTTACCTCAGTAATGCTAGATAGACTCTGAATTAAGATGTCCATTATGACCTTGTCGGACTCATAGATTTTGTTTCGTAACTCCAAAAGTAATGACATTGCAACTTGATTATCAGTGACAGATCCATAATCTCTCACATTTGCTTGAGGCTTTACACATACTTGAAGGTCATCGTTAATGGCCACAAAAGGATCAACCTGATGTTAAGAATACATTCATCAGAAAAAAAAAATGAATGTCAATAGAAAATCAGGCATTTTGGTTGGCAGCACACAGAGTAAAACTCACATCATATGGAACTAAGGTCTTCATCAAATCATTAAGGTCGGGAATCTGATAAATCTTTGCCACAAACATCAACATCCCAGTTGACAGCACAAGGATTGATCTCTGGCATGCCGGAGACAGCGTCCCTGCCAAAGAAGCAGAAAAGTTTGAATTGTACATCCTCAACATTCTCCAAATTATGGAAGGCTGTTCAAGAAATTCAATAGCCCTTACCATTGTTCGGGTCCAAGGATATATTCCTCAGAGATAGGGGAAGCTGGAAAAAGCGGACCACAAGGTTGTCATTGGGGTTCTGCAACATTACAGAGTTTGAGAGATTTCATGAGTAATGACAACAGCACAGCAATATATACATCTACATGTATCCATCCACAGAAAATTTTAGAAAAGAAAAAATTAATAAAGAAAAAAAAGACTGCAAGGATTTTAAACACAAGTGATACAGAAAAATAGTTAACACCCTGTGAGAATCAAACTGCTCCACTGGATCCTACATTGCATTTTAAGGTAGAAATCTATCATCGAGAACTTTAAAAGGAAAGAGAGATGGAGGGAGGAGAAAAAATATGTTACCTTCAAGCGTGAAGAAATAAGCGTTAAGCTGAAAGAATGAGCTATAGCTTCAATATTTGAAGGCAAATTATCTGGAAGATTGGCTTGAATCCAGAAGGCAGACAGGAGCTGAGCTATTTGGTCCTCACTAACCTTCAGAATATATGGTTCCTGTGCCAATCAATGAATTATGCTTACTGTTTAATGTAGTGAAACTGATCATAATTACACAAATACATGAACATGCACACAACTCCTCAAGGAAAAAACAAAAAGTACTTACGGACTCAGTCAAGCTGGTTGATCCAGCTGTCCGGTCAATAATAGAACTTAAGTTGTAAAAATTAGGGGAATTCTTGCGGGCCCGCCCATGTTTCCAGTCTTCTTCAGCAATTTCTTTTTCCTTAAGATCATCTTGAACATTATTCCCATGTTCTATTTTAGTGCCATCCTTCTCTTTACGGAGCTTCTCAAGTCGAGCAGTAATTGAAGCAAATGCAGATGCAGTATTGGAATGCCATCTTCTTTGTTCATAAAGATAACCAGATCGCAAAGAAGCAACCGTTTGTCTAGGATGGTTAGAACTTGGTATGAGAAGAACAGAAAATATTTGGTGTGCTCCAAGACGTGCCTCAACATCTGGATGCAACATTACTTTCAAAAGTTGGACAAGAAGTGATTCTGGAAACACCTGCATTAAAATGTTTTTGAGAAACAAAAAGGTTATTGGGCTGGGATTAAAAGGAGCACATGCTAGTAATATCTAGTGACATTACAACAACAAATTTGCAGAGAGACCCAGAACATAAGAGAATGGCAGAACAATCCAAAAACTTGATTTAAAAGATATCATAAGAATACCAAACTCCTCTTACCTGCTGTGAGCATGAAGAGACTGATGCTAGTGAAATCATATAAGCCAGGGTCAACAGAGATCCAATAGTTGCCCGGGCAACTACCCCACCAGATGGCAAACTTTCCAAAGTTATTGCCATCATATCAAATAGTGGTCGTGCATCGCCAATCTAATATCAACCAGCACAAAAATAATATAGATTACAAGCCCCATTAAAAGAAAAAATTTCAAGTAACACAAAAGTAACTAAGAGTGCGTTTGGCAGTAATTCTAGAAAGTATTTTTGGCATTTCTAATACCTAAAAGATAAAAAATTTCAAAAATAAAAAATACTAGAAACACTTCCTAAAATCACTACCAAACGGGCTTTAAGAGTGCGTTTGGCAATGATTTTAGGAAGTGTTTTTAGTATTTTAATACTTGAAGGATGAAATTTTTCTAGTGTTTGAAAGTGTCTCTCTTGGAAGTGTTTTTAGAAGAATCACCTATCAAACATTTTTCCAAAAAGTATTATAAGTGATTTTTCAACCTTTTAAAAGTGTTTTTTAATTTTTGTTAAATGTCTGATTTCTTCAAAAACACCTTTTAGTCTAGAAGTGCTTTTTAAAAACAATGCTAAACAGACTCTAACTTACCCCCCTGGCAATTTCTAGCAGGCAATCTTCAATTGAGTTTTGGAGAGAGATATTCAAGTCCGATTCTTGCTGTCCTGCTGATTCAACAGTGGCCTGGAGACTTTTTCTCAAGTGCCTGCACAGATCACTGACAAAGCCAATTTCTGCCAGTATGGCTCCTGATCTGACTTGATGAACCAAAGCAGTGGCAACTTGGATAACATAAGATTTGGTTTGGGGATCGTGTGCAACATTTTTGTGGTCTAGATGGCGTATCACAGCAGCTAAAATCATTTTCTGGTCCCCTGGAAACAGAAGCTGCATTAGCAGAAGTATCTAGATTTACTAGCCTTCTAGTCTTTTAGAATTTGGCAACTACATTTGGAAATTGTAACCAGAAGAGATGTGGCTCAAAGCCTGTTTGCAGTATGTGAATTGATCATAGAAGCTATAAAGCATCAGGTTGAAGACATTTGACCCAAATGCATCTAGATGCAGGGAGAAAAAAGACATACAACAAGTTTTAAAACATATAAATTATATGTATCACAAAATATTAAATCCATTGAATCAAATTTAGATTCATTTTATCCATTCTATTTTACTGACACTCCTTCCTTCCATGTGGATATGCATGCGTTTTTCTATAAATCTACATTCAAACATTGGATTATTCTCAACGGGCATGTCATTACCTCTTGCATTTTTGCGTCAAACAAAAGTGCTCAAATTGAAATACCAATGTATATGCTGAAAAATACTTTGACATATCCTAGTTAAACAAATAAAATGTTCAGCTATCGGACAAATAATAAATGACACAACTAAATCAGTAAAAATTTTTTACTGGTAAAAGATATTAGGTATAAACTGCCTGAGAGGAGGTGGAAAGAGAGATTATATTTACCCATACTCTCCACAAAGTAGGACATATCAGAGAGAACCACCAAGGCCAAGCCCTGCCGAGGAACCCAGTGCCTCCCAGTGTCGAAGTAGACAAACATTGGATCCAATACCCGACGCATTGTTGTACTCTCTTTAGCCAATTCAACCATTCTTTGGATGCAAATTTGGGCCCATACTTTTGGTGTCTCAATCTCTTCTCTGCAGTGAGGAATTAACCAATATGTTCATCATGGTGGCAAGTTACAGAGTCTGAAATATGATAAACAAAACACCATTCTTTTTATTTGGGTTTTTGAGTTAGCTACTACCTTGTCAAAAGAGAAGGATCTTTCTTTTCAGTTTGTGGCCTGATCACCGGGCAGCTAGGGCTAATTTCACTGCCAACACCGGCACCACCTCTCCCTTCACATCTAACTACTTCATCCACCCAGTTATGATGTGGCTCACCTCTTTCATCATCTTCTCCATTATGTGTATCTCGCTCGTAGTTATCTAAAGTAACATGCACAATCTGCAGTTTGGATTCATAGTTAAATCAAATATGTAATTGCATATGGTTCATGATCAAAAGTAGGACAAAGAACAGTTAATGAAAAACCAACAATAATAAATAGACATTGAAACATAAACATCAAAAACACTAAACGAGTTTGAAGAGAGCCTGACTGGTTTGACTGCAATTCAAGCACTCTTCAGTGATTAGAACTTATATCACCACTAAAAGGATTAGAGAAGAATAAACACCACATTAAAGGTATACAAACTCCCCCATGGTTCGCATCATTGGCTGGTGAATGGATCATTCTTACTGAATTTTTTCACAGTGCAAATATCTTGCCAAATAGGGCAAATCTTTTAGTTCCCTTGATAACATTTCTTGATGCCAGTTAAACAGACAACTGTTTAGAATAAGGCCACCCAGAATTTCAATATATGATTCCATTTCGACTTCTTTCAAATGATTATGGTAATGTTTCCCTGGTCTAATCCGACATGAGTTAGAATATGACATAGACTCCATATTTGAACCACCATAATTTCCCAACAGGTTTAACAGATCAGTAAGAAACTGACAGTAATTATAAAAGGGTAAAAGGACTAACTTCATCAAAATCAGAGAAAATGAGTGAAAACTCTGCCATGAACCACACCTGCAAAGGCAGAAATCTTTCAAATAAACCAGGATGCATTTCTAGAAATAAAAAAGACTGCCAAAGATGCAGTAGCACTAACTATTCTATAAAATTGAATATATTGACTATATACATTGAGAAATCTATAGAAGTTAAGCAAACTACCATGGCTGAAAGGCACTGCAGGCTTGATGCTTTCAAGGTACTTGTTTGTTGTTCGTCCCCAGCCTCACGAGCCAGCATACATACTTTACGAACAAAATTTTCAATGTTATGTGTATAAGTGCTGTCTGCCTGTTCATAAATCAGTTCAGAACAATAGTCAATAACAGAATTTATGCCAGTTCTTCATGAAAGTAATGAAGTTTACAGTTAAAGAGCAACATATGCAAAGTAACACTGAAACACTAAAATGACCCGCTCCCTCCCATGCAGATATTCTGCTTTGGGCCCAAGGCCTGCACAACATTAAAATGTATCTACACAGCTAAGAGTAACCCACTACATATTAAAGGGTCAGAGGCTTCTCTCTTAGCGAATATGGGATCTCACAAACACATTAACGGAATACAAGTAACATCCCCCTATAAGCATGGAAATCAAAACCCTTGAGCATCTATCATGTTTGGGAAAAACAATATTCTTTTGTAAGAAACATTTCATTGAATTATAAAAAAGAAAGGGTACAGGAAGGATAAGCTGCCCTTTATAGCAAAGACAGCATTGTACAAACCAAATGAGATTTTGCATCTCTAAATGGTCTAACCCTGCAATCAAGCTACTAAGGCTTTTCCTGAAAAGCCATCTGTTTGCGCACTTTGCATCATAATCCAAGCATTATGTATTGGAGAATCACAATTCACCTGGCAATAAATGAACCTAGTTAAGGTCTGGCATCCGAGGATCCTCATAGCATCTTTCTTAGGCTTATCCAAGAGTTCACTGACCACATTCAACAGACTGACAGCAAAATATGCCCTACAAAACACAGGAAAATAAATACATAATTCATTAATGCATTAAATGTGAATTATGATCCTGCAGTTCTTTACATTGAGACAAAGGATTTAGTGGTAATCAAATGCTCAACTTAAAGGGGAAATTTTTTTGTGAAAGCACAGAATTTTCTACCAAAAACAAGATCATGGATGGTAATTTGAGTTCCATTGCATGTCGCAGGAAGGACAGGGTTAGTCTCATTGGTAGATTAAGGGATTTATTGCTTAACCAAAATTCATTGACTAAAACACTAGAATGAAGAAATAAAATTTTAAAAAAGGATACACAACAAAAGTAGCTCTTACATTTGGTCCTTGCACATGCAAAGCAACTTATTATAAGCCTCCGTAACGATAGCAATGAACTTGATGTGCTCGCATCGCAGTTCTTTGTAGCACCTTTCTTCAAGATATTTTGCTATCTATGGAAAAGAGATTGTCCCAACAGAAACTCAGCTGTGCATACACTATTTTCCAGGTTTAAACCCAATATTTAGGATTCATGTTCTGATCTAAACCCAATTTTAATTGTTAAACAGACATAAGAAGGAGCTCATAAGGCAGGCACTACCTTTGGGATTCGGAAAGGATTCTTAGCAGCATATTCACATAACTTCACAATTTTCCGTTCATTTGGGGGGCCATCCTGCAATTTAAAATTCATTATTCTAGGTACTGCTAAGAACAGGAGAAACACTGATTAAACCAGTAAGGCCACAATCATACAGAATAAGAAGCTGCACCACAAGGAAACAAGACGCTTACTGTCATATAGCACTCGGTAATAATTGGTTACTCGTGAAACCTCACACCACTCATTCAGCTTTGCCCAAATTAAGTTGTGCAGTGCAAGATTCCAAAAGGGATCATACTCCATAAACTAAAGTCTAAAAGTTTCTTTAAAAAGAGCATAGCTCCATGCTCTAGGTTTAATGGGTACTAAACATTAGTTTTGAACTTGTTCCCTCTTTAACCAAGCATAAATAAAAAGTTGATTAAAATGCATTTAATGTTTAAAATCTTAATAGCTAGTGATCATTGAACCTATGCTACAGATGGCCATGCCAAGGGATATTTTTTTTTAGAATCTATGCTACAATAGCCATGCCAGGGGATTTTTTTCCCCTGTTAAAGGACCACATCATGGCATAACAAGTTAGAGAGACCGGCTTCTTCTATCGTATGATCTAGTGTGCCCTCTGTCACTCACCATTTATATTTTTTTGATAAACAAATAGGTTTTACTCACAGAGACATTCTTGCCTGAAACTCAAATAGAGAAATAAACATCTGACAGTACATGATCAAATACTAGATATTAATTGATTAACTGTAAATGCTCACAATGGATTTGGGGAAGATCTCTGCAAGCAGTTTCTTGTATCGCTTGACCGGTTGTCTAGACCTTGACCTCAATGCAGGGCAGCACACACACATGCTTCCACATGCTGGAAAGATCCTTCTAGAAATGAAACCCATTTCCTGAAAATGGTCAAAGCAAAGGAAAAGGACATTGAAGCAACACTATAATCTTACACCAAAATGTCCAAAGCAAGAAAGCCCACAAATGGATTACACTATAACCAGAAATGCACCAAAAATACCCAGAAACCAAAAGGAAGTGTATAAAGAGAAAAATGACCAACATAGAAGAAACAAAAACAAAACTTAAAAGGCCTAACCTTTTTCCTCAATTAAATTCCAGACAGAACAGACAAGTACTACATAGGCACCCAGAAACTGCATCTAAAAATAACCTCTTTTCTGCAAATACCTAGAACCCAAAATGAAATATAGAGTGGGAGATCACCAACCCAGAAGAAAACAACGCCCGCCCCCAACCCCCCCCCCCAGTGCTAGAAACAAACAAAAGAGAAACACCCAGCACGAACATTACACAGCTGAGAAATTACACCAACAGTTCAAAAGAGAAAAAGACCCACAAGCACCCGAAACTAGAATGACACGTACACTCAAAAAATTACCAACCCAGAACACCCATTAAAGGGAACAAACAGGAATCAACCATACCTTGCCCTGAGGAGGCAGATCTGAGGGAGCAAACACTCCCAAAGGGTCTCCACCCTGTTACCGAGGTGTAAACTTTGAACAGCAAGTTTGAAGAGCGAGTGGAAAATGAGAGAAAATCAAAGAAAGAAACAATAAAGAAGGCAGAAAATAGCGCGTGGTTTGAGACAAATTAAAGGAGACATGAGAGAGAAGGATGAGGAACTGTGTCACGTGATTGTAGCCAGTCTTTCCTGGAAAAAGTGGCCAGCTTTGTGTCAGGACTTGGAAGAAATAAATAAATTATAGAAAACTTTCAAACTTTTTTGGTGTTTGGAGAAAGAGAATATAATTATTTTCTAGATTTGGGGGGGTGTTGGGGGGAGGGGGAGAGGAATTTGATTTGAAACCCTTTTCCATGACTTTGAATCCAATGAACAGAAACGAAATTATGGGATTTGCATAGTTCTTAGGTGGAAATGATTCATCTTCCATATTAATTTCTTGCAAATTCAGTATCATATGATACAAATTTTCTATATGATTATGAAAAATCTACGGATCTACTTTGCCAAAATAGTTTTAATTATTAAGGATTTCTTTACAACAAAAAATAGAAACATCGCATTAACCTTCTTAGAACAATAAATGACTATTTATTAAATTTAGACATTCAATTCGAAATAATATTTATAATTTTTTTCAAGAAAAAAAAAAGATATTTGGTTTCTTAAAAATCTATTCCAATGCAGGGGTCATTTAATGCATTAGCTTATAAATGTATAAGATAGAAACTGTAATGTTCTGTTTGGTTGGTGTGAAAATTTCATTACTATAATCATGCATTAGCTTATATTTTTTTTGTTTTCCGTCATATTTTCCATGCCTTGTTTATTCATTTACAAGATACCGACACATTCACTATAATACCAAAAATTGTGATTTGTCAAATTAGATACAAAAATAATGACTCCTAATTTATGAATGATTATGTGATTCATCACTTTCTTCACGTGTATCACAAACATTTATTACGTCAAATAATGTCATTCCAATTGAGATGGATTCCACTTTCCATACATTAATAAAGTAGACATGAAATTCAATTTTCATGGGTGTTGTCCCATAAAATGGCCCATGGCAATCCCCCACAAAAAAATAAAAAATAAAAAATAAAAAAATGCCTAGAGAAATCAAGTGGGTCAAGTTTGAATTTAGTGCCCAACAACCCCAATGCCTTGTGGTTTTGCATAGCATCTCATTGAGTTTGTTTACAAAAAAGTAGGCAAAAGGATTGGCCTTGATGTTGAAATTTAGGGCTCTATGCATTTCTAGTTTGACTAATAGCTTTCATTAGGTGGTTAACTTCTTTTTGGCAATGATAAGAGTTTTTTTGTATGATTTTTTTTAACTATTAAAATTTTTTATTCATGGTAAAATATTAGTTTATTTTCTTCATCTGGGTACTGGTTGTAAAATTATGTTTCATAAAATTTAATGAAGAAACACAAATTACAATCGATAAATATTGAAATAAGGCTTTATATAAATTTTTTTTATCAAATTATAAAATTACAATCGATTTTTAATACGAATCTTTATTATAACTCATGCTAAACTCTCAATCCAATTTTGCGGATAATTATTACAATAATAAACAATAATAATGATAATAATATCAAACATCAACTTGCACGCCAAGCAAGTCTTTGAACTTAAATTGATTTGTTGATTGACTTCACCTTAATCATTCTCATGCAAATAATCAACTTGTAAGTGAAGCTAAATCATAATAATCCAATTATTTATTGATTTGATATTGGGAATGGTGAGCAACCAAGTTGTTGGTTAGACCAACAATGAAGTTTCTCAATGAATAAACCATGATTACTAAGATGGTTGCCTTCTTTTATTACAACATCAATGGTGCTCGATAAGATTAGTACCTTACTACATGGCCTAAAAAAGGATTTTGTTTTGTTTTTCTTTAATAGTGCAATAGAGGGTCTTATTGGAAAGATTTCTAACCTTTTCTTTTAATAGTAAAATAAGTAGAAGTAGGGGTAGGGTTTCGTTAGGATGACTTGTGTTTTACTTCAATTGGGAGCTTCGAAAGTCACAAATTTAAAGGATAATATTATTATTGTTAAAGTTTTATTAAATACATTATCTTATATAAATCATAATGGAGTTTTTACTAGAAGTAATATTGCTCTGATTGTTATATTAGGGATTTTTTTTTTTAAGTCATAAATTTATTGAACAAAATCAACCAAGTAAGTGTAGAAACTCTTAATATAATATAAGTTTTAGAGATCATTTGATAATGCTTTTAAAAAACATTTTTTAGTGTAAAACGTGTTTTTTTTTAAAAAAAAATAGAAGTTTGACAAAATTTATGAAACACTTTTAAAATTTTGAAAAATCAGTTATAATGCTTTATAGAAAAATACAAAATACATTTAATAATGTTTTTTAGAAGTATTTTTTTTAGAAGTGTTTTTGAAAAAATTATTTATCAAATATTTTTCAAAAAACATTATAAGTGGTTTTTCAATATTGCAAGTGATTTTTTAGATTTTAAAAAATGTTTCTTAAATTTTACCGAGCATCTAATTTTTTTTAATTTTTAAACTAAAAATGCTTTATAAAATCATTATTAAATATTTTCATTAAAAATACTCCGAGTAAACACATTATCCAACGGCTCTTTTAGACTTATTTTGAAATTATACTTAAAAATATATATTTTTTCAAATGATTTAAAACATGTTTCTTACGCTAAAATCACATTTTCTATCACAAACTAAAAAAAAATGCAAAACATGGACCAAATGATAATTTAAAATAATAATTTGTAAAAAAAAAGTCAAAATGAATATTTTAATATGGGAGAAGGCAATTAAACCAAAACTTTTCTTATTAAACTTAGAGAAGAGTTTTTTTTTTCTTCAAAAGTCAATTCAAATAGGGTCATAATTATTTTTGTTGTACAATTCAATTTATTTTTTGAATAAATTGTTTCTAATAAGGACAATGCTACCAATATCAAAAAATTTATTACCACTTTTATAAGCTATTTATATGATCCAATTTTTATCACCTATATATATGTGATATAGAATCGATATTTTATTACCAATTGCCATATAACACGCTGAAAAAAATATGATAAAAGTGGATTATTATTTTATTAAAGGTAAGGATGCATTCAGGATACTAATAAGGAAATTAGGGAACTTGAGACTATATACTTCTTATGAAAACTACACCTTTTGGGTCCTAATCAACTAAGCAATTCTAGCGGACTAAAAAGATTTTTATTAATTTCAAAAAAAATTATAAAATAAATATTGCAGGCATTGGATTAAAAGTTATATTTGGTCATTAAGCACTAGCTGTAATGTCTAAAAAAACTACAAATTATAGAAAGTCCCTTATGGATCTCAATAATTACTTAATTAGAAGATAAAGAAAAAAGGAAAAGAAAAAAAAATGGAGCTATCAAGTACCATTGATGGTGTCCTTTGTCAACACCCAGAAAATGTTCACGCTCGAGGGAAAGGAGAAACACCCAACTGCCATGATGCCATCCATAACTATCAATGATGAAGGGGCAGGTCATGGCTTCAATTCTATGGACCCCCAGTTTGATTCTTCCTCGAAAATTTGAACGGCCTAAAGGCAAAAAGGGAACAATCTCCCTTCATGGTGGAGAGAAGTGAGGCACAATTATACCAGACTTTTCTATGACTTTCTTGGATGCCCCACTTGGGGATAATGGCTTCTCTTCCTTGAAAAAGATAAATGGCTTCCTATGCATCAATCCACCCCATATATAGATGAAGCAAACTCTAGAGTTGTGCACCATCTTATGGGGATAATGGCTTCTCTCCTTTGGAAATAGAGATGGGTTCCTATGAAATCCTTCTATATATATAGTTTTTTTTCTCTAGTAAACCCATCCAACTCTTTACCACCTCAACCGGGCCTCACATCGCAACTCTTTACCACTCTCTACCACCTAAGTTAGGGCTGTTACGCTGGCTCATAGAGATTTATCTCAATTATTGATGAAGCAAACTTCGATGTCATGGGTCATTATGGTGACACTGGCTTCTCTCTCTTGGAAAAAGTCATGGATTCCTAAACAATCTTTCATAATCGAAAATTCACTCGAGGGTCATTTATTCCAACCCCCAACAAAGCAAACTCTTGTGTTATGGCTACATCCCTTCCCCTAGAGCCAATATCATATGGGGCCAACCCTTAATCTAGACCACAATATTAGAAATTTAAGGTTCTGTTTGATTCCAAAAAATTAGTAAAGAAATTTTAAAAAATAAAAATTGTCAAGAGAAAATAATTTTTTTTTTGTGTGATTGTATTATGAAAAATATAAAAAGAATTAAATATAGTTAAAACTAGTTAAAAATGTATATAATATTTATATTGAAGTGTAAAATTAAGTTAGAAAAGTTTAAACTAATACATAAAAACTATTGATCAGCTTTAAATCTATTTTTTATTTTTTTCACTTTTTTTTTCCCTTTTACTTTTCATTTTCATTTTATTTTCCTTGCTTTTGTTTATCAAATTAATCAAATATAACCTATAGTTCATTGTCTAATGGCAGAACCAGTGACCTAAATACAACATTGGGGCTATCTAATTTGTCTCCTACAAAGTACACCATATTAACAATGGCATAGAGGTCAGTATCAAAGCTTGAGGGATGAAAAAACACACTACCTAATTGGCTGACCTTTTGCATACCTGGTCTGAAACCTCACCCACCACCCAGAAAGAAGGAAGATTAGAACGTAAACGATGAGGCAGTTGAATTTCAAGGGCATGTTCCTAATAATAGTTCAGGGCACAAAGGGTTGAAAGTGACTTCATCAAATTCTACGATCCTTCATTGCTGACAAAAACTTGCACTTTGCCGGTCAACATGATTTGATCCCACTAAAAAACAAGTGTCAACATTATCTTGATAGCGCAATGGAATTTCTCTATCAGAAAATGTCAAATTTGGTGACGACTCTTATGTGAAACTCCGGGTATTAAAATCTTAGAAATGATGAGCCCAACCAACAGCAACTAGAGCTGGGGTCTCCTATCCACCTAACTTAAACCTAACAAAAACTTAAAGATCAGAAGTAATCTCCATCCAATTCGATAACCCAAGATTTTATTCGATGTACCATCATTGATAAGATCTCCTTTCCAGATGTGTTTTTGTTGGATCTCACAATAAAGAACACGACCTAAATCTGGTGAAGGAACTCAAAGCAAAAGAACTCTTTTTAAAACTCGATAAATATTTCAGAGATACCCCACCAAGCAGTGTTGATAACCAGAATTTTTAAGTTACCTGATTTACACCTAGGAAAGTTTGTACAGACAAAAACACTTGATAATTCAAGGCATTGTTCAAGATGCAGATCCATCACTGTTTGAAGCAGTACCTTGGACGCAGTTTGCCAAGTGTGTCTGCATACCCAGATGGAGTTGCCTTGTTACAGAACACTTCATCCCATATCTTGAGTAGATCTGTTGGGAAGAATCCAAATAAGTTCAACTGTTTTCTAATTTCTATGTAATATAAAGTCCACGCAAGATTTAAACAGTGATACGTATTTTAACATGTGTAGATGAAAGACTTACCGGCTTTATCTGTAGATGAAAGACACATGATGATCATGTCAAATCTTGAAATTTTGGTTAAATTGTCTAAAAATTTGATGGCCAGGTCCATTTCCGTGCTGCACAAGATACAAACAGGAACAGCATTAGGCATCCATCAAGTTCAGATGCGAAGACCAAATATCCAACAAAAAGAAAGGAGCACAGATTTTCTCTACTTACATGAAAAAGGTGGCAATGCACTTTATAATGTCAATTAGTATAGGAGCAGACAACGCATTCTTGAATATCTGTGGTAATGCATTTGGTGATATGGCCTAATCATACAAGAAGAAAGAATGAGTCCCAATGTGAACAAACCAATTGAAACGCTTATGAGAAATTTATTAACAATCAAAGCACTGGTTTTCTAGCGATCATCCAGGAAAAAAGATGTCAATAGTTAAATTTGACTTATACAGTGTTTATGCTGGTCAATCAAATTGGTACTCATTAAATTGAGAGACAAGACCAATCGGTGCATCAACCATTTATGGATTGAGATGTTATTCATGCATACTTGAAGATCTAAATTACTATATTAGAACATCTAACACATGATTCACTTTATGACTATACCACAAGGAGAATTGCAAACCTTCAAATAGGAAGCCTGTAGGGCATGATCACCCAAAAGCCCTCGCCAAGAAACCTCAAATTGATATGCTGAATTTGGTGCTGTGATATTTTTTGCAGCTTCAACCATAGCTCGAGAAGCTGCCCGAGAAGCAAGCTCTTGTAATGATGACTTCATCTCTCGCTGGCCTGTTTTGTGATTACTCTATGAAGGATTAATGGAGAGAAAATTGTCAAGAAGAAATGAACTGACTAAAAGAAGATATAAGGAGAAAGCAAGCAAAACCAAATTCGAAAGTGCAGAATCGATGATGTCAAAGCATAAAATTGAAGATGGTGTGATGAGGATAAAACTTCCCACAAGCCAGAATTGTGTAATCTCTGACTTAAGCTAAGAAAGCGGTGGAGACAATGCATAAAGAATGAAGGGAAAACTGCAACACACAAGCTGCTTTCCTTCCAATTCTCTCTCAAGTGCAAAGAAGCAAAAATTCTTTTTAAAAAAAATTAATTGCAAGAGGCCCCTCTAAAACTAACAGCCTCCCCTCAAACAACAACCAAAAATTGAAAATAGAAAACAAAAGAAAGAAGAAGAAGAAAAGGCAAGTCTATCTAAGCTTATGGTCTGTTTGGCAGAATTAGAATCCATTCTCCAACTCAACAAGATTTCCCCGCACCAGTAGGAAATTATAGGTAAATCTATAAACCAAGAGGTCTGTTTCAACATATTAGACTAAATTTTGACAGGGTTGAAATGATCTCAGGATTGTAGATGGCATATGAAGGGAAGATGTGTGGTAACTCTATGGTGGAATTGGAGAAAAATGTATTCCTGGTGGAGAAAACTGTTTTACGTCTTTTAGCCTTCTGCCAGAATACTATATCACAGATTTATTTATTTATTTTTCAACTTTTTATCCCTGTTATTCCAACATGGGAGGGGGAAAAGTAATCCTACAGGCTGCAGATAAATACCACCTTAAAACTCTTAATAGACTAAAGAAAAATTGCACCCCTTATAGATCATTTATAAATATGGAAGCACAACCAATACATATGGTGAAGCAAGGATCACATCATCTTACCATAACATCTTCCAAACCAGAATTCTGAACAGGATTTTCAAGATAACCATTCTCTTTACTTCTGTTTCCAGTTCCCTTATTTTCCGTTTCCTCCATGGATGTGGATGTGTTTGCTGGGACCTGTTCATCAGTGCCCAGTAAACAGAATTTAATTTCAGGAAAATACAATTCTGCAATAAATTGCCTACTTTGCAAACAGACCATACATTATTCCCTAAATTCAAGTGGAAAAAAGACAGAACCAGGAAATTCCAATTGGAAAGATTTTTATGACACAACAGAAAACAATTTTCCTTATCCACATGATAAATCTTTTCTTCCCCTGCCTCTCCTTCTCCTTGTCTTTTTTAGGTGTTGATCAAATCTAGTTAATTCATTCCAATCCTGGAAGAAAAATAATTACTTGAGTTACTGGCACAACTTCCCATCATTCTACCGCCAACCTTTAGGCATGCAATGCTGTAGCAACAAAGTATAATAACATAGAATTGGGGCAAAAACTACACATTAAGCACAGGGAAGTAAGCTTATGTACACTTTTCCCTATCTGCCAAGTTCTTCATCATATTTTAGGCAACTTGATTAGCCATAACAGGAAGTCATTCAATTAATCATGTGAATTGACTGATCTACTTTTTTTGTTCTCTTCTTTTTTTGGGGAGTGATCCATAAAAGACAACAACAATAAGAGGGGGAATAACTCCACTCTTGGATACCATGAAATGATCTTGAATTGCAGCCTCTCCTGCCCCTTGAGAACTACTTGAGATGGAACGTACTCCCTGAGTGTCTGCATTCACTTCCACCACTGACTTTCCCACTTTCTGCAGTCCTTGTACAGAGCTTTTCAGTGCTCCAGATGCCTTCTGAAGAATCTCCTGCAAAGAAGTTGGTCCTCATGAACTTCCAAAAAAATGAAATGATGTGACAAAGACACCAATTCAAGACCAAGTACCCTTTAATAATCATCCTATTGATAAGATAAGAGGGAAAAACAAAAAACAAAAGGTTGTCCTACTTGATTTAATAGGAGCTACATCCACTAATAAAGAACAAAAATAGGTGCAGGAACAAAGCCTAACTTCATCTCTCCCCACTTGCTTCTTCACTAGCTTCTCTAGATTATTCTAATCCAACCACATTTAATCTACCTTTGTATCCAATTAATAAACCACATCTTAAATTGGTCATGCAACAATATGCATTTAATCAGATTGTCATGACTGCCAAACCCTAGTATGTTTTGGATTCTGAATGGCTATGTGACAAGAACTTTTAATTCAGCATTTGTGGCCATGCTAGACAAAACAAAACATATGTGCAGTTAAATAGCTTTGGGCGCTGATAAGTCATGTAAACTTTCAGTTCACCTTGTTTTCATGTCTCTAAGTTGAGCACCATCATCCTTTTCTACATCCATGTCCTTGTTGCAAATTTGAGCATTGATAAACTACAAGGCACAACTTTGGGCCCATGTGTCAGTTACTGGCATGTGTCTAGGCATTTGATCCTTCACATTTACAAATTTTAGGATATAGGGATTCCACAGGTAGAACACTTGGATACAACTAATAAAAGGAAAAAAAATCAATTTGAAATTAATCAAAAGCAAAGATATTTTTTATAAGAAATCTCTATTCTCTTTCATCCTCACCTTTCTTCTCATCTCTAAATATTATTATAAAAGTTTACTTACCAACAAACTCCATTTTGACATCTTTCAAACAGCCATATCTGAATCAAAGTAGAACTCTCCAATAAGGATCCTACACTCACACCCATGTGTTGTATTAACACAGGTATGTTGGACAAAGTTTGAGAGTCCAGGTATCATATTTATATAAATGAAAGCTAACTTAAAAGAGGACCCATGAGCATGGATCATCTCTCCAGGTATTATAGCAGACAAAATGAAAGCCAACTTAAAAAGGAGGACCCATTGGAATGGATCACCAAATTATTAAGAGAACTACTTGACATGTATTTGTGGACGTATCAAATGAATTGAGTGACATTAGTGACACTAGAGAAATAGGCATATTCTTCAGAAGGGGTATTCTTCAGAATAATTGATGATCACCTGATAGGCTTCATGAATTACATAAGTAGATCAACTGCAGTGTACAACTTGAAATAGAAGGTCTTGATCTACACAAAGTGAGGTCCTAAGTTGAAAAATTAACTCCATCACATCACCTGGAATAATAAATTCTGTCTTCTAGTAGAAGAATGAAGTTAAAGATTGTATCACAATCTCCACAACTTAATTCAAACCAATAGCTTTAGTGATCTAACTGGGTCCCTTACTACTGACATAATCACTTAATAATCTTTACATTTTTATCGTTACTTTTTTCAGTGTCAGATGAATGTTTTTCCTGCATCATTAACCCTACCTTTAAGGAGACTAGCCAAGACATGTTTCCCAACCAATTTATGCAATTGTAGTTACATGAAATGAAACTGAATCTTGTCAATACATAGGAAGTGGAGGGCATTTCAATGAGACTAACTAAAAAGACAGCTACTAATATATCTTGCTATCAATAAAGAAGTTGGGATGGGAGTGAAGAATCAAATGAGATCCCAGAAATACAAATAACATTTCATCAGTTCAAGAGCCCCATCAAAGCTTAGTATAGCTTGATCTCGGATCACTTAGAAAGGGCCTACCTTTAGGAGAGGAAGAGAGAGAAAGAGAGCTTTATCAACAGTCCTAACACACGTAGAGGAGGAAAGAGATCTTTTTCAATGGACTGATTCAAATATCTAATCACAATTTTTGATCAAGAATTCACAAATTTTGAAATGAGTCTCAGTGTTTCAGGATATGCACAACATCTTATAAGAATAATGTCTACATGCACATTAATATTCCTGAAAGAGGCCTACAAATAGGTATAATGTCAAAAACTAAAAGTAACAACATGGGAAGCTAAATGGTAAAAATTTCACCTTCTCATACAAAGATTTGGCCTCAGCATACTGTTTCTTGATTTCTTGGTTCTGAGGTTCCAACCGCAGGGCAAATTCAGCATCTGCAGTTAGCTATATTTATTATCATCAGACAAATCAACATTACCAAAATGATCAGAAAAGGAAGCATATCTATAACAATTCCAAAATAATAAGATATATTTCAGAGTGTAATATACCCTCAGTGGCTTCTTTAAATTTCCCAAGTTCTTTTCTGGCTGTTGCTCGGCGTGAGTACGCCTTTATGTAGCGATCATCTAAATTTAAGGCCTCCGTACAGTCATCTTCAGCTTCTTGGAATCTAATTGACAAGAAAAAGGAAAAAAATAAAAATAAAAACACCAATATTTCAGGTCTCATATGGATCAATAGCAAGCATTACCATCTTTGGCTGTTAAATCAATGCATATAAACACAAACAGAAACATAAAGACCCTGAAGGTTTCTGTTTCTGATAATCGGGAAATGAGCAAGTATAAAATTTCATAAGCATAAGAAAATTTTGACTTGGGAGAATATTCCATCCACAGCATGTTTCTTAAATATAGCAATGTGTGCCTTATCAAACTTGCCTCTTGATTTTGATATAGGCCATTGCCCTATTTGCATAAGCCACAGCTGTTGGTAATAAGGCAATACTTCTTGAGTAGCAGTCAATTGCTTCCTTAAATTTCCTCTGCTTAAAATACTCGTTGCCCTGAAAGGTGTGATAGATTGCAGACTTAGCATCCAGCTTGACCTAGCTGTGGTACAGCCGCAATCACAAATAAAAAATATTCACAAGAAAAATCATACCAGTTCTTTCTCAGAAGCAGCATCAGGCAAGCTCTCTTCAGTCATGAAACTACTTGATATACAGCTAATGGCATCATGATTTCTAGAGTACTCGTGTTGTCTTGTGTCACTTCTTGATTGGCCTAGTCTCAAGCCAACTCCAGGACTGCTAGAAAGTTTACTAGAGTGCTTCACATTTCCTGTTGCTCTAGGGACATCCTGTAACCAGATATCTCTTACTATAAGAAATTGAAGTCTTGAAACATTGACCCAAGAGCAGATAACAGCCTACTGGAAACAAGAAGGACATATATTTATAAACATAATGCATCTTAATTATAATGTAAGGACTTTCTAAGATGCACAACTTAATGAAAAAGAATCCTTACATCTATGTAAATTGTAAATGACATCCAGGAAACATATCGAATATGAAAGTTACAATTTGCATGTGTGACTGCTTAAGTAAATGAGAAACTGATGAACGAACATATGAGATAGAAGGAAAACTGATTAATATTCAATAGTCATCTTCACAATCAACTAAATTTTCTGCATACCCACTTCTGATTTACAAATGTGAGTCTTGCAAAAAATATTACATGATTAAGGTTTAAACAGGACCAAAGTCACCTTTTCCTCAGCCTGCGCTTTCATTTTCTTGTCTTTCTCCTTGAGAGAAAGTTCCCAATCTTGCAAGTCAGTCAAAAATCCTTGGAAATCCTGAAGGTCAGAACAACACCAAAATTCAGCTAAACAAGAAATATGAAGTCTACATTTCCATAAATCATTTATACTCATGTTTGCTTTTAATGTAAACTGTAGGTGCTGTGATATTTCATAGAAAAAAGAAAGACAATTATAGGAAAATGTTGAAAATTACTTAAAAACTTTCCATTCTCATACAAATTCAGCATTTTCCTTTCCTTTATCCGTTAGAAAATCCCACGGAAATTCAAGTCGCTTTTTTTTTCCTTAAGAACTTTAAATTCCGTACTTGTCCAAAGTTTTCTCAGCAACCAAACGGGCATTAGATAACCAACAAAGCTTGAAACTTCAATATAGCAGATAAAATGATTTCATTTTCTTAGATTTTAATTTCCACGCTTTCTCAGCAACCAAACAATCCTTCAAAGTAAAACAAACCATACAAAACACACTATAAATGCTTGAAATATAGAATCACACATATAAAAATACAATTTTATTCCAAATTTTCAAAATTCAAGATAAAAGCTCATAAATTTCGAGTGGCAATGAATACCAAAAACCCTAAACCGGCGAATCAATCCAAAGGGTTAGCCCCTGAACAGTTTAAGATATGAAGACTAACACAAATGACGAGAAGAGGAAGGTACCAGAGCTTGATCACGGGCGTGCTTGCTCGGAAACCTAGTCGCCATTGACACACTCCGCCAGCACCGGCGACGACCTTCTACAATCGGCGGTAACGATGGCAGTGCCTTAATCGCTTCAGTTAGAAAAAATAAAATATATAAATATATATATGCTACATTAAGCATGAGAAAAGTATAATGGGCCGAGCCCAGGCCGAAGCCCAATATTGACTTCATGGGATGAATGACTTGTTCGTGGGCCCAAGTCCAAACCTATATCATATATACAATCTATTTCAACAAATAGCCTAATAGTAATATAGATATGATGTCTTGAAAATAAGGATTTCTTTACTAATATATTTTTAAAAATAATTCTTAGAAATTAATTTTTGAAAATAGTTTTTAAAAATAGTAAAAATTTTGTTTGAAAACTCAATTGTGAAAAATAGTTTCATTTTTTATGTTTTAGAGTAAAAATAGGATGAAAATCAAATGAAATTTGTTCTGAAAAAACACTTGACAAATGATTATCTCAAAGAAACTCTTAAAGAAAACACTTTCATTAAAAACAATTTGAATAAAAACACGATCAAATTGCAAGAAGTTCCAAATTTTTGCTCATATGTGGTGTTTAGACGCTCTCTAGACAACCTTTTTTAACCCACAAGATTACACAATTGAATAAAAATACTACCAAATGCACTCTTAATGAAAATAACAAGGGTTAAATAAAGCAAAGTTTGTAACCAAACATTAAGGTGGCATTATTTTTTTTTTAAATAGAATCCTTTATACAAAAATGGAAAAACTACCTTATGCTCTTAAATCTCTTTACAAATTTTTTATAATAATTATTACATTTTATATAAAATTTATTATTTAAAAAAAAAAAAAAAACACATCCAAACCTGCTCCAAATGCCTCTAATGAAAGTGGTACTAATTAAAATAGTTATGAATAAGAATGTTTTTAACACACTTTTGACAGAATTTACAAGTCAAAGTCACAAAAGGCAGAATTTGCTCTATACAAAAATGGCCAAAGGCAAGATTGCTATGTCGCTTGAAAGTACAGCTAGAATCACCACATCAGTTACATTTGATATATTTGAGGTACCCAAGTTGACGACATCAAGGCTGCAATTTATGTATTTAGGCAGTGAATCAAAAACTTTGTACAGGTCTCAATGCTGAGAGATAATTATAAAGTTTGAATCGTTTCTCTGTAATTTTCAAGATATAGAAACCGTAGGAAGCAGGACTTGCAGCAGCCACCATGGCTTGAAGGGCGCCTTGTTGGCGTCTTCAACAGGCGGAGAGAGGCAGTGTCTTAGCATGGAGTGCCCTGTAGCATTGGAGGCTGCACAGAGGAAGTTTCGACTTTGAGTCCCGGTACTTGTATGGGTTCATGCATGATGGACCAGCACATTTTTCACGGGGAGGAGGATAGCTGGAAATCCACAACAACAACCATAGAGATCAGGCAAAGACATCATATGCAGGAAAAGTAGAGGATAATCTCAGTGTTATTCCATGATCCGTGTTACTATGATTGGAAGGAGTGCAACTTGAACGGCTTATCACCCACCTTGAAACCAACCAACTTTCGAATGGACTTGGGCAATCATTTCTTATACAAGTTGAAGTTTGGATCAAGTTTTTTCAACCTGAACTCAATTTGAGTTAGACTCGTGCTAAGATAAAGATAACCCGAGTCCAACACAAACCTGATTTAATATTTTCTTTAAATAATATTTATAATTTATATTATCATATATAGTAATAGCCATTTTATTTATTAACTTTTTAGATTTTTTAAGGAAAAAAAAATGTTATGTTCATTTTTATATATAAATTTATTTTCATTTTTTGTTATTATCCTGAAGGTTTATCTCATTTACTATTTAAATTTTGGTATGAACATATAGAAAAAAGCATTGCAGGCAGATTTCAAACTATATATAGCACAACCAACTTGACCAATTGGCGTGTAATCTAATCAACCCGAGTTAAAGAAAATGAGATTGAGTTGGATTTGGTTTGAGTAGCTCAAGGTTAGATGTCGGGTTGAGTTGCAGTCAAGTTGATTGTTTTTAATTTGAGTTGAGTGAGGGTTAGCCATTAACCCGATCCAACCCACCCAAGTTACAGTCCTAATTGGAAGGTTATGGGGTGTGCCTGGAGCCGAAGATCAACCTTCAACAACCACAACATAGAAGCAAGATTCTTTGGGAATCGCTTAAACAACATAATTGCATAGGCAACCCACAAGTTGCAAATAGAAATTGAAGGTTTGAAGTTTCAGATGCTATCTAAAATATAACTTTCAAATTGCAAAATGCAGATTTATACCTGCTCAGCTTGGGTTCAAATATACTTGGAAGGCCCATCTCATTAGGGAATGTGACGGTTGTGCCTGTAGGACCCATGACCCATCTGACAGTGTTTGCCGAAATTGTCAAAGCATTGGCCGCTCTCTCCTGCATTGAAGTAGGTCAGTACTGGAAAGAAAAGATTCATCATAGAGGAAAGAAATAAAGAAGCTCTTTGTGCACCAGTTGATACCTGTGCCAATTCCTCTTGCCGTTTCTTGATCTTCTCTTCTCGCTTCTTCCTACTGGAATCTTGGCCCAGTATCTTTCTAATAGCCTCGGCCTATAATATTCAATTCTCTTTCAACATCTAGGCTATTACAAGGCAATCTAATAAAGTATGATAATTTTTTTTTAAAAAAAAGGGCAAACCTCAGATTCCCTAGCTGCCTTCTCAACTTGCATTCTGCGTCTCTGAGCAGCTTCGGCTTTCTTCAGTTGCTGCTCCACTTCAGTGAGTTTCTCCTTTTGTTCTGTCAGCAACAACACTATTAGATATGAAGTATTAAAATAACTAAAATTAGATGCCATCTAGCAAGTAATGCTCACTTCTAGGTGGGGCAGGAGGCAATCCATTTGGGAACTCTATAAAATTTACACCAATACTGGCAGAGATGTCTTTGCTAGTTTGAAGGGCCCGCTGACGTGTAGTGACTGCCATTTCCCTCTTAGAATCCCCTGATGAATCCACAAACTCCTTCCTTAATTTCTTCTTCTTAGTTTCAGGCTCACCATCAGAAAGTGCCTCTTCCTCTTCCATATAGTCGATGTCTTCATATGCTCTCCCTGACCTGGATTTCTTACTCTCTTTGCTTCCTTTCGATGAGCCAAAATCTCCCACATCAACATTGTACTGGCCATTCCCATTTCTCTTCAATACTCTTGATATCTTCCGTTGTTTCCTGCCTCCATCCTCCTCCTCGTCTTCATACTCTGCACCATAATCAGTGCTAACCTTGGATGTTTTGAGTTTTTCCAGGTATTTAATCTCTTCGTCATTATCTTCATCATCTTCCGCTCCATCTAATACGCGCTTCTTAGGAACCCGCTTGCTCTTACGAACAGGCTCGTACTTGCCTGCTTGCTTCATAGAGAAGCCTTCTTCAGGCATCTTGCCCTTCAAAGAATCCCCTTTCGCCACACTAAAACCACTTCTAGAGAAATCCTTCCATGGAACCCCTCGCAAGCCACTTCCTTTGACTGGTGGAGGTGAATTATCGTCATCTGAATCATCCTGCAACGCAAATAAATGTATATAGAAAGACCCAGTAGGATTATAAAATTCATCAACAACAAAGATAGGCATATGACAATGGTAACATTCATTTAAAAGAGCCCAAACAATATTCCAAAAGAACAATTATATTGAATAATCTACTGGGCAGCAAAAAAAATGCTCAAATTCAAAATCAATCTTTGAGCTGGCTAGCATTATCTAATTTGACAAAATTTGGATTAACCATCCACTCAGTCATCTCATCTGTTACATTGGATGATCCACATTCCACTATGAAAGATGGTAATTACAAGAGTAGTGATTTCTCCTAGCCTATTAAAAAAGGGTTAGTGATCTCTCCCCACTCGAATAAGGCTTAGATAAAAGAGCACATATGTTTAACTTGGCCCCACCAGTATGGAGCCACTGAACTGAGCCATATCAGAAATGCACAAGGGGAATTGAGAATACCTGAAGAATCAACTTCTGCCTCTGCCGAGGAGCATCCGAAGCGCGTGAAGACTTTGTAGAAGAAGACCCACCAACAGAAGCACCATCTGATGTGGACTTGGCATGAATGGTATGTGTTACACCACCAACCTTAAGCTTTACTTTTTTCAGTTTATTCTCATTTCCTAGTCCATCTACAACTGCCTCTGGCCCAGAATCACAAGTACCACTTATCATTCCACTTGTGTGTGTATCTCTAATTTTCCAATTAGCTGGGGCAAGGACCCCTTCACTGCACCTTTTGGAATCAGACCCACTATGCCTCTGCTCAGTAAGGCCTTGAAAAGAACCATTGATGGAAGCTTCATTTGATTCTCCAAATCCTCCATCTTCATTCTTGAACATCTTCTGGGTGGTTTCACCTGTGACATTAACAGATGAAGCCTTTGAACTACATTGATTGAGTTCTTTATTCCGTGAAGATGAGACATAACCAGTATTCTCATCACTTGATACTTTGCTCATATGATCAGAAGGTGGTGTTGATGACCATGATGAAACATCTCGATAATCAGAAAATGACTGTGACTCATTCCGAGGACGCCGAGATGTATTACTCCTTCTCTTCCTTGCAGTGCTGCCAATACCATTGAATCCAAAACCTCCAAAACCTTCCATAGTGGTATAAAAATGCTGCCATTGATTCCCAAAACAGAATGGTAGATTAAATTGTTAGAAGCACATTCGAGCATATGGCAATGGGGCTACAAAGAGTAAGAGTGAAACAACTCAGAAATTTACATTGGTCACAATAATCAAAACCAAGATATAGCCACATTTTAAAGCCAAAAAAATAACTAAAAATGCAAAAATCGAACTCAGCACTAGCTGCAATATCCAAAGGTAGAATTTCTCCAGATCTACATCATATGACTGAAGTAGCAACTACATGGAAAATGAAAAATGAACAATTACATGAAAACAAAGCAATGCTAGCACATTATAATTGAAAGGAGATGCATATAAACAAAAAATCATCGCCATAGTTCCTTCCAAGAACACTGCAACACATTGGTACAAACACACAAACCCAAAAAAAGCCATTACTGAGTCAAAACAAACAACCACAAGGGGCAATAATGAAAGATCAAAGATAAACCCTAGATGAAAACCAAACCTTTCTCAAGAAATCATAATAAATTCAAATACATATGATCAACATCACATCAACCTATGGAAGAGGTAAAATAGAAACGAGCAGATAAGAGATGAACCTAAAAAATGGTGAAGCTTCAACTCCTTTTGGGTTTTGGAATGATGAGAGGGAATTGAAGAAAAATTATTAAATAGAATCAGAGAGGAATCAACTTGTAAGTAATCTTCAGCATTACCCTCATCTTTCCCTTTTTCTTCCGGAGATCCCAAGGAGCCAAATCAATTTACCCACCAAAACAGCGAAAATTAGATCATATCCAATTCAAGCACCCAAAACTACATTAATCCACAAAGAAAAACAGGGCAACGGATCACACCAGAGGAGAACAATGGGAAAAAACAAATTTTTAAGAAAGCCCAATTACCCACATCAGAAATCTTCATATAAAAAACAAATCAGAGAACAAAAACAAAGAAATAACACACTCCAACCATGCATCCACCACAGACCCATCAGAACAAGAAGCGATTTTGAAGAAAACCCAAGTACAAACACCTCACAAAACACATAAAATCGAAACACCAACATCAGAAAACCTTACAAGATCATCAGAAAATGCAGCAGGCAGACCAAAAACACCGAATTACCTTTCTGGGTCTTGACCAAAAATTCCCAAACCCTCGAGAGACAAAGCTGGAAACCAAAGAGAGAGAGAGAGAGAGAAAGCTCTGGAGGAGTTACTCAAATGGCTTCAATTGGGTATATGCTCGATCCGTAGCCAGATGCTGCAGCATGTTTGGAGCGAGGACCACGGGGTTAAGGTTAGGGTTAGGGTTAAGGTTAGACGAAAAGGAAGAGAAAAAGAGAGAAGAGGTGGGATAAATTTTCATCATCGTCTCTAAAATTTCACGGCTGCAGTGGTTTTGTTGGGTCACCACCATGTACCCTACTACATTGAGGTTACCCCAAGTACCCATCTCTCTCTCTAGATTTCTCTCTCTTCCTTCCAAAGGCCCTCGGTCCTTCCTTCGTTTGGTGCAGGCGCGAGTGCAAGCTCATTACCATGCACCCCTTGTTTGTATTAGCCGCTTCCATTAGGGTCTTATTTTCTCTCTTTTTCCGGAAAATATCTGATAGCTTAAAAAAAACAGAGATTTAAATATGAAACAATAAGATTAATACTTGAGTTTACCATTTTTGGTTTCTAAAAATTTGAGGAAAAATGTAGAATAAAGAAAAAATAATAAATAATAAAAAATAAATTAAAAGTTAATAAATTATTTTTAATTGTTACTTTAAATTCATTTTATTTATATTAACTCAATGATATAAAAAATAAATAATTAAAAAATACTTGAGTTTTTAACTAAATTTAATTATATTTTTATATTTTTTGATATTTTTTATAAAACCTTCAACTATGAAAAAAATTAATTTTTTTACATTTTTTTTTTCTTTCTTTAGTATTTTTCAAGAACCAAAAATACCCTACAAGAAAATAGGAGTGAAAAAAATGAAGAGAATAATTAAAGAAAAAAGTGTAAAATGAAAAATAGATATAAAGTCAGAAAAATTATCTTTATATACCATTTCAAATTTTTTTTCACTTATTTAACTCTTATATAAATTAAATAATTTAAAAATATATAATTTTTTTAATAATTTTAATTATATTTGACTTTGTTTTGTAATTTTTATTGTAAAATAAAGTATAATAAAATTCCTTCACATTTTTTTTTAGGAATCAAAGATCATCATAAAGAAATAATATTCAAATAGAAGAATCAAACGAAGAAACAACTAATAATAGGATGACTTTGAAATAAAAAGTGAATTAGAAAACAGATTAAATTTTTTATTTTTTAAATTTCACCCAAATTAGGTTAAAATCAAGTTGAGTATTGCTTTGTTTCGTATATGACTTGTATATAATTAAATTAAAATTTTATAATATACAAGTTAAATAAAAAATGAATTCACTTTTTTCATTCTTTCCATTCTTAGCAAATAAGATAAAATACTATTATAAAAGAAGAAATAATGGGACTAAAAAAATTCTTTATTAGTTTCATTAGTAGAACCTCCCCTTTATAGAAAGTCAGGAGGAAATTGACAATAATAGTTGAGAAATATCGGGAAATAAATGATCATCCATCTTAACAGATTCCTGTAATAAATCTCATATTTCCTAATGCTCCCCCTTAAATGATCATAAAAATATGTCTCATTAAAACTTTACTAGAAAAAAAAACTTAATGAAGAAAACTGAGTACAATATTTGTTTAAATGATTTGATCATTAAGCTCACCTTGTAAAAAAACTTTGCCAGTAAAATCTAGTGTGATAAAACCTAAAGAAAGGTAAAAATAGTACAATATATCTATATTAATATCCTCCCCCTTATGTGGACATGATATTTTCTTCAACGCTTCAATTTGTAGATCTCTTAATCTTTGCATCTTAATGTTGTAACTTAACTTTTTCAAAGTAATGGATAATGATGTTTTTGTGAATAGATTGTTGGATTATCATATGATCAAATTTATTAAACATTAATTTCACCATTCTCTTGGAGCTCGTGAGTAAAGAAGAATTTGAGGAAAACATGTTTAATTTTTCACCCTTTATAAATCCTTATTTAAGCTATGCAATACAAACAACATTATTTTCATGTGACTTGGTCGAATTATCTTTGATGAAGGATAATCCATATGACTATCTAATATGTTGGATCATTGATCCTAGTCATATACACTCATGACTTACTTCATGAATTGCAAGTAGCTCTAAATGATTTGAAGAGGTGACTATCATCCTTTATTGAACCGATTTTCACGATATTGTTGTACTGCCATGGGTAAATACATACCCTATCTAAGATCGAGCTTTTTGAGGATCCAAAAGATAACGAACATTTGAATAACTAAGCAACTAATAAATAGATATTTTTTAATAAGATAAATCTATGTCAATTATTCCATAAAGATATCGTAGTATGTGTTTGATCTCATTTCAATGTCTTCAAGTTGGTGTGCAACCATATCATGTAAGTTGAAAGAAAATGTTATATTTGATCGTGTATAATTTGTAAGGTACATGAGTGCACCAATAATACTAAAATAAGATACTTCTTGACCAAATATATATTTGTTATTCTTCGTTATTTTCTTTAAGGTGACAAAGGTTTTTTTTTTTACTTATAGTGAGTGAACTACCATTAGAGAATTTAGTGGATGCAATCTATCCATATGAAAGTGCTTCAAGACTTAAATATATACATTGATTGATGGACTAACATTCCATTTGAAAATTGTTTGATCTGCAAGTTAAGACAAAATTTTGTTTTCTTCACATCTTTCATTTCAAATTTTCTTTTCAAATAATTGGTAGTTTTATGAGTTATTTAGAAGTTCCCATGAGATTCAAATCATCAACATATACTGCAATAATTGCAAATCCTATTTTTAATCTCTTAATGAAAATGCATTTGCACATAGGGTTATTCACATGCCCTTATTTAAAAAAAATATATATCTGTTAAGGTGATTGTAACACATGCATCTGAATTGCTTTAATCCATATCATGATTATTGTAATTTGATTGAGTATATGCTATAGGGATTTATATTAATTGATTCAAGTAATCTAAATCCTTCATGGATTTTCATGTATATATCATTATATATTGTTGAGCTATAAATATAATAGGGGATTTTTTTTTTCCTATTATGTTAGTTTCCTATTTCTGTAAATAAATAGGTTTATTAGTTTCCTATTTCTGTAAATAGATAGTTTTATGATTTAGAAATAGGTTAGCTTAGGAATAAATTAGTTTCCTATTATGTCTCTTGTTTCCTATTTCTTCTCTTGTAATTTCCTATATAAACCGTGTGTATAGTCAATCTAATAGAGAAAGAACTTATTATTTTTCATCCCATATTTCGTGTCATGGTATCAGAGTTGTAAGTTTTTAAGACTTGGGCATCATTCTGGCCTTCATCGCCATTTTTCTGGTCTTCATAGCTGGATTTTTTTTTTATTCACATGTTCTTTTACCAGCCTTCATTGCTGTTGATTTTTTGTTTTGTGATCTGCTTTAATTCCAAGAGATCGGGTTTTTTTCGTGGAAGATGTTGGAAAATTCAGGTACACCTTCATTCTCTTTTTGCATAAATGTCTCACACAGAGTTTATGATGACTCTTGGATAATAGACTCTGGTGCCACAGACCATATGACCTTTAAATCTCAACTTTTCAATACCTATACCCCAAGCCCAAGTAACAAGAAAATTGTAGTGGCCAATGACTCTTTAGTTACCGTTGCAGGTTTCGAAGACATATACATCACACCTACCCTTATTCTTAAAAATGTCCTCCATGTATCAAAATTATCGGCCAACCTTGTTTCCATTCAAAAGCTTACCCATGATCTTAAATGTTATGCTATTTTTTCCCCTTCTTATTATGTTCTTCAATAACAAGGCTCGGGGAGGAGGATTGGACTTGCTAAGGAAATGAGCGGTCTTTACCATCTTGAATCATCTCAGAAAACTAGTAATAATTTGTCGTTGTCTCTTCTTAGTTCCTAAAATAAAGATACCATTTGGTTGTATCACCTACGTCTAGGTCATCCATCTTTTAGGGTTTTAAAGGTCATGTTTCCTCATTTGTTCCAAGGATTAGATTTTCTGAGTTTCATTGCGAAACTTGTGAATTGGCAAAACATACTCGTGTATCTTTTCTTATTAGCAATAAAAGAAGTTATCATCCTTTTCATTTGATTCATAGTGACATATGGGGTCCTTCGACTATACCTAATGTTTCTGAGGCTCGTTGGTTTGTATCCTTAATTGATGACTGCACTCGGGTTACATGGATCTTTCTTCTTAAACAAAAATATGATGTTAGCATTGTTATACCTAATTTCCACTCAATGGTTCAAAACCAATTTGGGGTTAAAATAAAAAGCTTTAGGATAGATAATGCTAGAGATTACTTCAACCAGATTTTGTCACCCTATTTTCAATCACAGGGCATTCTCCATGACTCATCATGTGTTAACACACCCCAACAAAATGGGGTAGCCGAGAGGAAAAATGGGCATTTACTCAACACAACCCGAGCCTTACTCTTTCAAGGGAATGTTCTTAAGTCCTATTGGGGGGAAGCTATTCTTACTGCCACATACATGATAAATAGAATTCCCTCATGAGTATTAGACAACAAAAGCCTCGTTGAGATACTTAAGAGTTTCTATCCACACTTCAGAACCTCAAATGGGCTCACTCCTAGGATATTTGGATGCACTGCATTTGTTCATGTCCATAGCCAACATAAAGACAAGCTAGACCCCCGAGCCATAAAATGTGTCTTCCTTAGTTACTCATCCACTCAAAAAGGATACAAGTGTAACAATCCCTCAGTTAGAAAATTTTATATTTCTGTAGATGTCACCTTTACAGAAAATAAACATTTTTTTCCACAAGTCCTCTCTTCAGAGGGAGATTTCAATGATGGAAGATAGTCCTTATGAGTCCTTTGAACCTCTTGATCTTCCTCATGTCTCAACCCATGGTGATGAAGAACATGTGTCATCCTCTGTTCCAGCCAGTATCACTCACAATTTTCCATAGTTTCCAATGTGTATTCAAGGGAAAATGTCATTCCAGAACAAAAGCAAGTCCAAGAATCCAACTCAAACCTTGGGAATGAAATCATGGTAAGATCAGACCCACCTTTACATACACAACCTAGTGAAACTTCCACTGACTCAACAAACAACCTAGACCTAGACCGTCCCATTACTGTTAGAAAAGACACCAGAGAATGCACTAACCGACCACTTTATCCACTATCACACTATGTGTCTCTTAAGCACCTATCACTAGCCCACAAGAATTTTATTGTGAGTCTAAACACCACTATCATTCCCAACACTATTTTTGAGGCATTGACAAAAAGGGAATGAAAGGATGTTATGAGAGAGGAGATGAGTGCATAAGAAAATAATAAAACATAGGAGATTGTTGAACAACCGAAAGGGAAAAACATTGTTGATTGCAAGTAGATTTTCACACTGAAATATAAGGCTGATGGATCTCTAGAGAGACATAAAGCAAGATTGGTAGCCAAAGGGTACACTCAAACTTATGGAGTTGATTATCAGGAGACTTTTGCTCCAATTGCAAAAATGAATACTGTAAGAATCCTGTTGTCACTGGCTGCCCACTACAATTGGCAACTCCTACAGTATGATGTTAAGAATGCATTTCTTCATGGTGATTTAGATGAAGAGATTTACATGAACATCCTACTAGGATTTGAGGAAAACACAGGTAACAAGGTGTGCAAGCTGAAGAAGGCCCTATATGGGCTAAAACAATCTCCCAGGGCTTGGTTTAGGAGATTTGAAAAAGTCATGAAAGAGTCTAGGTACAAACAAAGCCAAGGTGACCACACTCTCTTCATCAAGCACTCGGCTACAGGGGGAATAACTGCTATTCTAGTCTATGTTGACGATATCATAGTGACTGGAAATGATGAGAGAGAAAAGCATGAAGTGAAGCAGAGATTAGCAACAGAGTTTGAGATAAAGGAACTTGGGAAACTGAAGTACTTCCTCGGTATTGAGGTGACATATTCCACACAAGGGATCTTCATCTCTTAACAAAAGTATGTGATTGATTTATTGGCATAAACAGGGAAGATTGAGTGTAAACTAGTCTCTACCCCAATGGATCCAAACCACAAGTTGGGAGAAGCTAAAGAGGAACCAATGGTGGATAAAAGAATGTACCAGAGGCTGGTTGGTAGACTCATATACCTTGCTCACACTCGGCCAGACATCGCCTACTCGGTGAGCGTGATTAGTCAATTCATGCATGATCCAAGAGAACCTCATCTTCAAGCTGCTTACAGGGTACTACATTACTTGAAAGGCAACCTCGGGAAAGGAATTTTGTTCAAGAAGAACAATACTCTTGCTCTAGAAGCATACACCGATGCTGACTATGCAGGTTCCCTAGTGGATCGAAGATCAACTACAGGGTATTGTACTTTTCTTGGAGGAAATCTGGTAACATGGAGAAGTAAAAAGCAGAATGTGGTAGCAAGGTCGTCTGCAGAATCAGAGTTTAGGGTCATTGCTCAAGGGTTGTGTGAACTACTTTGGCTGAAGATTATTCTAGATGATTTGAGAATCAAGTGAGATGGTCCTATGAAGCTCTATTGTGACAACAAGTCAGCTATCAATATTGCTCATAACCCTATACAACACGATAGGACAAAACATATTGAGATTAATAGACATTTCATCAAAGAAAAATTGGAGGAATGAGTAGTATGTATGTCCTATGTTCCATCAAAACATCATTTAGCTGATATTCTAACAAAATGGCTGAACAGTTCAATGTTTCACGATCTTGTATTCAAGTTAGGAATGGAAGACATCTATTCCTCGACTTGAGGGGGAGTGTTGAGCTATAAATAGAATAGGAGAATTTTTTTTCCTATTATGTTAGTTTCCTATTTCTGTAAATAGATAGGTTTATTAGTTTCCTATTTCTGTAAATAGATAGTTTTATGATTTAGAAATAGGTTAGTTTAGGAATAAGTTAGTTTCATATTATGTCTTTTGTTTCCTATTTCTTCTCTTGTAATCTCCTATATAAACCGTGTGTATAGTCAATCTAATAGAAAGAGAACTTATTATTTTTCATCCCATATTTCGTGTCATATATGGATCCATATAAATATGTCATAATGACATCCATGAGACACGTATTGAGTTTTTTTAAAACTTTCAAACCAATTAAAAACCGAAATGTGATTGCATCTATGATAGGATAGTATGTTTCTGTGTAGTTAATACCATGTCTCTGAGAGAAATCTTGTGTTACTAATCATGCTTTATATCTTAATGATTTCATTTTTCTCATTGTGTTTTCATATAAAAACTTATTTATACCCAACAGGTTTTACGTCTTCAAGCGTTTGGACTATTGGTTTAAATACTTCTCATTTTGTTAATGAGTTTAGTTCAATTTAAATGATTTTTTTCCATTTAGACCAATCATTTCTATGTCAACATTCATTTACAGTTTTTGGTTCGAGATTCTCGTCATTTCTTATGATGTCCATATTCATTTGGAAAGAAAATATAGTGCCTACAATGAGTGTGTTTTGATCTCATTTTTCTCTTGCATGTAGATAACTATTAGAGATATCATTATTTTTGTGATATTTGTGTCTTTTCATGGACTAATTGTATAATTTGAGCATCTTTCAAGGGCTATTTGATTGTTAACTTGGACTAATAAACCAAATTTAATAGCCTATTTTTGGATTGAGCTTTTATAAGAGTGTTAACATTTTCATATGCTTTCCTTTGTGTTTTTACTTTCTAATGAACTATATCATTTGCGTCAATAGGTCTACCACGTTTTAGATATATCTTAGATTCATTTGTCATGATATCAGTTAAGTGTCTTATAGGGATATAAATCTGTATTGGAGTATTTGCAACTAATATACATGATTTTGTCACTTTCTTTGCATCAATGAATGCATCTGGCAATTAATCTGCGATTCCTTACTAGTGAATAACCTTTTGAACTTCTAGTTTACATTAATTTGTCTAAGAGTCAAGGTGAGACAAAACTAATGCATTCCAAGTAATTTTATTATTTTCATGTTGTTCTTCTAGAATTGACTTCCTCCTTTAACAATGGGAAAATTGTTTTATCACAATAGCAATCAACAAAATATATTATAAAAACATCACTTGTTTGGGGTTCCAAACATTAAATGATGGAGAGTCAAAACCAACTTAAATCCTAAGAGGGCTTTGATGACCCATCTTAATCCTTTGAGAAGGAACAATAGGGATATGGGTAGCACAACAAAAAATTCTCAAGTAAAAAACATTCTATTGTTGACCAAGTACTAGTTGTAAAGATAAATACTCATGATAAGTAAAAGGTAAAAAATGAATTAAACCTGCAACATGGAGTATAACATAATAAGAGATTTAGCCAAACCATTTTGAGTATGAAAATGAGTAACATGATGTTTGATATCTTTCAGTTGACATATAGAAGTCAATACAAGTATGAGATGAAAATTCACCCACATTATCAAAACAAATTTTTTTGATAGGGTAATCTAAAAATTGTTCTCTTAAATATATTATAAAAGCAACATTACGAGTAAAAAGAAAGCAAGCGTGTAATCACTTAGTGAAGGCATCTATCAAAACTAAACAAAACTAAAATAGTCTATAAAAAGGATTAATGAGGCTACATATATCCCTATGAATTCTTTCTAAAAGGGTTAGATATTCTGAGATGATTTTAGCAAAAAGATGGTTTAATAATCAATTTTATCTTGTGAGCAAACAATACAATTATATTCATTAGACACAATAATCTTCTAATTCTTTAAAGAGTACCCATGACGTTATTGATGATACAACACATCATAGATTACCCTGGGTGACCAATTTGCTCATGCCAAAGCATAAAAGTATTTGGGTTATGGAGCTTTTGGTTTGTTACAATATATTATTCAATAGGTTTAATGGTTGCGTAATACAATCCATAAGAAAAAATCTTTAATAAATGTTTTTTTCCATAAACAATTGAAGTAATACAAAAACACTCGATGTTATCTTTATTTATAGTCTCAATATGATATCCATTTCAACAAATATCTTTAAAACTAAGAAAATTTATCTTGGATTTAGCATAATATAATGCATCATCAATATTAAGTGTGGTTCCACCAGATAAAATAATAATAACTCTTTTTAAAGTGTTGAATTAGGTTTACAAAACCTAATATTGTGTTAACATTGGGTAGTGGAAATGTTAAGTTCAAGAAATACTTTTTATCTAAAAGAAGTGTATGTGTTATGGCACAATCGTATGCATTTTCATGATGTGTTGTATAATTAGTTAAGTTAGGACAATCCATCTATATTATCACATAGGAGTCTTTAAATATAAATGTTACTAAAACCCTTTTTTATAGAAAGTGTTAACAATAAACGTTAAGAAATATTAGAGAATGGACGTTCATCTATTCTAATATATTCTTCTAACAAACCCTATATTTCATAACAAATACTCATTTCTTAAAAAAGAATTATAAAATTATAATTATTTTTAATATAATTAAAAAAATATAAAAATAAAAATAAATGGGTAGGGACAAGTATGAGAAATCATTTATTTATTTAGGGGATAATAATACGAATAAGGTTAGGATGGAGATCACTTATATTTTAGTATTTTAGAATATATATCTAAAGGCTTTAAAGTGTTTTTTATACACTAAATATTTTTTTATAGTTGTAATTTTAAAATAAAAATATATTTAATAATTATATAATAATAATAATAATAATTTAGTCTTAAATTAAAACAAGTTTAAAAACAATTACTTGAGTCTAATACCATTTTTACACCATCAAAACAAAAATAAAATTTAATAATTAAAACAATTATTAAACAAACAAAATAAATTAAAAGAGACAAAACTAGCTTAATAATTTGGTAAAATTAGACTAAAATATCTCTTGAATTTATACCTTTTAAACAAAACAAAATAAATAATTAATAAATAAACTTGTAAATTGAAATTGTAAAAATATTTAAGTTACAATTATTGTTACAAAGAAATAAGAATAGAAAATTTAAAAATCAGAGATCATACCAATCGTATTCTCAATATTATTAAGTTTGAGAATTGATCATCCAAATAATGGTTTTTAAAATAAGCTCATGAGGTATGATAACGAATTTTCATAAAAAGTTTAGTTTATTCTTACTATATCTTAATTGATTTTTAGATAAAATGTTCAAAACTCAATTAAAAGAATGGTTATAGATAGTAAAATATGTTTTTGTTGATTTATTTTTCTCAAAAAAAAAAAAAATACAGGGAGGAAGTAGTGAACTAATTGTGCACATGGCTAATTTTCCTAGATGCTTAAAACATTTCAATAACAAAAATTATAAAACGGCGTCGTTTTTGTTTACCTTCTATTTGTCACTGAAGGCTCCACTCTCTTAGGCTCCTTCCAAAACCCTAGCTAAACCCTGCATCATCACATCCTCAAACCCAGAGAAATGGCGAGCAACACTAGCCGTCTGGTTCTGATGAGATCTGTGGCAACGCCAAGATGGTTCTCGACGGCGACGGCGGCAAAAGACAAAGAGGCTTCACTGTACTGGAAGCTCTCAGCTCTGAGAGGCACAGAGGGCGATGTGGCAGAGACGCTTGATAAGTGGGTGAAGGAGGGCAAATCCGTGAAGAGGTTTGATATGATTAGCTGTGTGAATCAGCTTCGCAGGTTCAAGAAGTACAAGCACGCCGCCCAGGTTTGTATCGATGTTTTGTTGGGTTTTTGGTCTGTTTGGTTTCCGAGATAATGGAGTAAAAATTAAAGAAAGGGATGGAACGTTGGGTTTTTGCGTTTGAACGGTGCTTTTTTTAAACCCCATTTTTGAACCGGTGATCATCGAAACTGATTTGTCCGTTTGGTCGTTCAGGAAATAAAGAAAAATGAAAGAAAATGGAAGGAAAATTTTGGATCTTCGTCTTTCTGTGTCGTGTCTTGAATGTAGCTCTTTCCTGCAGTTCAAATCGGTGATGAACTGGTTTTGTCTATTTGGTTGCTGGAAAAACGAAGGAAAAGAAAAGGGTTAATTACTGGGTTTTTCTCATGATACAAAATTTCCTACCCATTTGGTTGCTGAGAAAATGAAGAACAAGAAAAGAAATTTTCAAATGTTATGATTGCTTAAGTCCCTCCCCAGAAGCTTAATTCAACTAGGCTAAGTAGTTTCCTTGGGTTCAGTTGTATCAAGCTCTTTGCTTTTGCAGATCCCAAACACTTGTAAATTTGTGGTTCAAAGGTTTTAATCTCTGTACTATTCTTTAAATTGCTTAGCAACCAAATGGACTATTTGATTCAATTAGATAAAATTGTTGGGGTTAGTTAGAGTGCAATTTTTATCACTGGTTTCATAGTTTTATGGCTAATGCTTTAATTGATTGATTTTCTTGTGTAGAGGCTTGAATGATGTTTGAGTAATTTTTACCTAGAGATAGCATTTCTACATCAGCCTTATTTGTATGATTTGTTGTTTGTGACTGATTTTTTTTTTTTTTTTTTTTTCCAAATGGAGTTTTTGAAATGAATTAATTTAGTAAATTGAACATTGATGGGGTTGTGAATAGTGGTTTTCTAAAATGTCTCCCCAATCAAGTTTATATCCTGAATGTTTTGCATGTTAATCTTCATTTGGGCATTCGTCAAATTGTTGAGCATCTCCTTATTGTCCTACTTATTTGGGCAAAGAACTTTGAATTGTGAAAGTTAGGAATTATACCCTGGTGATTGTACTTTTTCCTTCATTTTTTGATGCGTAAATCATAGGCTTCAAAGTTGAATCCACTTGAGTGTACCCTTAAATTTGTTTTGGTGTTCGTTTCCTGTTTTTTTTTCTGGACAATAACAATGGCTTCTTGAATACTTTTAACATGATTTTTAGACGAATTCCTGTGCTTTGAATTATTCCCAGTTCTCAGTTATTCTTGAATCCTAAACTTGTCATATGGTCCCGTATGCATCTGAAGGTGCATCAGCAAATCACCAGAAGCCATATCTCAGCAGTGAGAAGTTCTGTTGACACAGAATTGTAAAAATAAATTATGGTTGTCTAGGAACTTTAGATAAGTAGTTTTTTCCCCCATTGGCACATTCCGTGAAGTACTATTGTTGGGGGTATTTGGATTTTTGCCTACATAGCCAACTACGGAAATGCTGATTTAACAGTATCTCATCAGTTTGTGTTGTTGCTGCTGCTGGGTTTGTATTACTTGGTGTTTCTTAATTCTTCCTCACCTTTTCCCCCTAACTTGCAGATATATGAATGGATGGAAAAAAGTAAAAATGATTTGAACAACGCTGATCGTGCCATACGTATAGATCTTCTTGCCAAGACTGAGGGAATTGCCCAAGCAGAAAATTACTTTAACAGCCTCCAAGAATCTGCAAAGACGAATAAAACCTATGGTGCACTTCTTAACTGTTACTGCAAGGAGAATATGCTGGACAAAGCTGTGGAGCTATTTAAGAAGTTGAAAGAGCTGAATTTTGTGTCTAGTGCTTTAAGCTATAATAATATGATTTCCCTTTACTTGAGGGTTGGCCAACCTGAAAAAGTGCCCTCACTGGTACATGAAATGGAAGAGAAGGACATTCCAGCAGATTTATATACATATAATCTATTGATGAACAGCTATGCTTCCGTTAAAGATTTTGAAGCTGTGGAGCAAGTTTTGGAGAAGATGAAGAAAAGGGGGGTTGAACGTGATTGGTTTACATATGGAAATCTAGCTAACATTTATGTTGATGCAGGGCATACTAAGAAGGCCAATTATGCTCTTCAAAAGCTTGAGCAAAATAAAAATTTACATGATCCTGAGGCTTTCCGCATGCTTATCAACTTGTATGCACGAACCTCTAATTTGGAGGGGGTTAATAGGGCATGGGAATCTTTGAAGTTGGCTCATCCAAAAATCAATAATAAGAGCTATCTTATCATGCTTTTGGCTTTGTCTAAGCTGGGGGATGTGGCTGGCCTTGAAAAGTGTTTTAAAGAGTGGGAGTCAGGCTGCTCAACCTATGATGTTCGGTTGTCAAATGTCATGTTAGAATCTTATCTTAATCGAGAGATGATTGAGGAAGCCAACCTGCTATCTGAAAGTATAGCGAAAAGGGGGCCTGAGCTCAAGTTAAAGACACTGGATTTGTTCATGAAATTCTACTTGAAGAAGCACCAGCTCGATTTGGCTATGAAGTATTTAGACATGGGTGCATCTAAAGCTGATCCAGAAAACAATAAGTGGTTTCCCACTGAAGAAACTATCACCATGTTTCTGGAATATTTTGAGGAGGTAAAAGATGTGGACAGTGCTGAGAAGTTCTGTGAGACCATGAGGAAGATCAGTCGCCTTGATTCTAAGATCTATGATTCTCTGCTTCGTACATATATAGCTGCTGGGAAAGAGGAACCTCTGATGTCAGAGAGAATGAAGGACGTCGGCATTGAGATAAGCTCTGAAACTGAGAAATTGCTTCAAAAAGTCTGTCCCAAGTAGGCTAGCAAGTTTAGAGAAATCCAGAATAAGAGCACAATTTGCGATGTTCTTGAATTGCTATTTCCATTCATGATGAATGGAAGCATAAAAACATAGACTTCGGTTCATACATAAATTTGTAGTTGCAGACACAAGACTTTTAACTACATCAGCCTTGGACAGTATTTGGGGAGCCGATCAGGGACAATGGGAGACGGTGATCTCTTCCAATGAGCTTGAATTTGGTGTGCTGGTTGAATACTGCCTTCTAAGGAGCTGTTTTGTTTGTTAAATAGACAATTCTATGGACAGAGCGGTAGTTTCTTATTTTACATTTTGGTTGTTTTTCTCGTCTTTCTTTACAAATTGTGGAAGTAACCATCTTCTAATCTTTTGATTTTATGTTAAAAATTATGTGAAGAACATGGCTTGCTTTATCAGATTAAGACTGCCCAGTACTTTATCTGTACATTGAGACTTTTGAAGTTTGTATCAACTGTCTTAGTAGGCTTCCCTATTGGAAGGGCATGATGCGGAAACCAACATGAGTAGTACTCATACAGGTTCCCATGTGAAGATCATGGTTTGCTTTATCAGATTAAGACTGTCCAGTACTTTCTCTGTTCAAGGGAAACTTTTTAAGTTTGTATCAGCTGTCCTAGCACAGGCTTCCCTATTGGAAGGGTATGATGTGTCACAGTTGAAAATTGGGAGGAAACCAACATCAGTAGGACTCATACCGGTTCCCATGTATCAATCTTATAAAAAAAGTATCAATTTTTTTTATTAAAAAATTGCATGACATATCATTGTTTTTGCTCTCTGCTTCATTGATCCAGGTTGTTGCATGAAGTAGGTCGATGCCGAAAGGCAGTGTCATTGTGCAAACATCCAATCCAACAGAGTTTCATGGAAGTCGAAGGGTTCAAGAGATGAGAAAGAAACCTCAGATGCCTCTCAAACTGGTCTCTGAATTCTGATAGGCCATAAACAGAAATGGTTGATGGTCCAAGTTGTCCAACCCAACCAGTTGGCCTCTCTGGTCTCTTGATGGTTATCAAAAGACTGCTTTACAAAGAAAAAGTATGCCAATGTGGGAGAGGAGGAAAGAGTTGTATTCTACCGAACAACAAGAATTGACAACAAATGATTCTATTTGACTTTTATCTTTTTCTTCCCTAAGGAAACAAATGAAACAGAAGAAGCCATGCAACCCATAGTATTAATGGGATCCAACTCATAACAGAAGAAGAATAATAAAAAGCCCTGCCCTGCTCGAACCCAACCACCCTCACCAATGATAAGCTGCATGGACACCTCAAAGCCGGTCTATGGGCGTAAAGGGGACAGCTTTGGACCTAGAAACCCAGTACCCAACAAAAATAGATATGCAAAAGGCGACCACGGAGATGAGGACAGAGAAGGCGCTGGCAGCATCCCAAGAGCTTGTTGAAGCCACCTTGCTAAGCTCAGAACTGACTAAAGCGATATCTAAAGGTACCCAGTCACACCTAATAGAATAGTGCCCAGATCCATGCCATGGGTTCCCATCAACTGGATACCAGAATGCCACTGAAATCTTGCTTGTTTGACCAATGGTGAATTGAACATCCTGCATTTACAAAGAGCAGTGCTTCAATTTTGTTTTCAATTTAATGTAGAATATGTGCAAGCTTGAAGAACCCAAATTTCCTAGCTTGAAGCTTTTAATCTTTTAGGCCAGCCTTATTGGTATAATGATGGAAAATGTTCATGAAGTTACTCTAAACTTACTATGGCAGTTGGGGGTACATAAATATGAACAGCATTTGGAAATATAAGAGGAAATGAAATCATTCTAATGTGTTCATTATCATTTTGGAAATTTTGATTGTGGCAAATCTTCTACATGAAGAGCTAGAACTATCAAATGCTATGGCACCAGAGACCGAAATGTCCTCATCCTAAAAACTTTTAACTTAAAAAATCCAGTTCAAGGATTCTAGTGGTTCTGCGTTCTGGATCAGGCTATAATCTAGGGCTTGTCTAAGCTTTCAAAATGGCATTGCAGGCTATAAAAGTAAGAAAGTAAGCAGTAGCAAAGATGGAACCTGTTGAAGACGATCCATTGTTCTCAAAGGCCTCGAAAATTCAAAATAGTATGTACCCTTCTGACCTGATGATGCATAAGGGCTGTCTTCTTCCACAAAACCTGTGAGTGGAAGTTGCCAACAACACCACAAACAGCAATTAGCACTACAAGGTTCAGCTGCCGCAGGGAAAACCCATTCCAGACATGTATGCATGATGCATGTTAAATTGGGTGGCCACCTTAGCTAAGGACAACAATAAGTCAAAACTGCATTTTTTGAATTGAACAGAACAGAACTCAGAAAGGATATCATTGTTTTAGAACCACAAGGGATACCAATTTTTCTTACATTAACAAAAAGAAAAAGGGACTTGAAAAATCAGCTCCCGGTATGAATATCATGAATGAGACATGGGCTGCTAGATTATTTTCCAGAAAGCAGCCTACCAAAAATTGAATTAAAAATGCATGTCTTTATTATAAAGAATTCTAAAATTTGTTATCTGTTTGTCCAACATGGTAGCAGTGAGTTCTCCACAACCAGCTCTTGAACATAGTTTCCCTAACACCAAATTGGTGGAACCGGAATATTAAAGTTGAATAAAGAACAAGTGATGAATGGATACCTGAATGCATTGCAAGACTACCATGCCACCATGCCCCCTTCCAGTTATTCTGTGCACTGGTATCATTTCCTGAAAACATGGAAGCAGTTCAAACATTATTTTTTTGGAGATTTATCCAAAAATGGAAAACGAGACCAAGTTAAGCCACCAGCAACCACTAATGTGATTGATGGCATAAGAATGGAATATTTATGTGACTAAAGGTTTATACTGGTTGTCCACCTATTATGTAATACCTGTTTTTCCAAGCTTAAAAACTATGAAAACAGGAAAGACTATAGACATAACAAAGACAATATTGTCTCAAGCTTTAACCGACTGAGTTGTTTATAAACATTTTCCCTCTTTTGCTTCTGAAAAGTGAAAATATAGCCTCTTCTTAGCTCATGAAAACATGTTATTTTTCTTCAAACCTTGCATTCAACGATATTCCTTTGCTTCTTTCAAACCCATAGTTCTATTTTCATATTATGAAACTTCAGATGGAAAACTTCATTTGACAGGGCAGCACATTTAAGGCCAATAGTCAGTACTCAAACTAATACTCAAAAAGAAACAGAAAGAAATAGAGCTTTCTACACTTCTTAGACTTCCTTTGTCCCTCTGTCTCAAACCAGAGTCAACAAAATCTAAAGTAATTGCAAATAAGAGCATTGGATGGTCCACTGGAAGAGTCCCTCAATGGAGTGACCAGGTTAGGTTAGATAGAGTCCAAAAGGTTGTCCCCTAAGCAAATATATGATAACTTGGTTAAACTGTGTTTAGGAATACAATAAGCAGAGCATTAAAATTTGTGTGGATGCATGCTTGCATAATGGACACTAATTTTAATCATGAGAGTTATTAGACTTTTGACTTCCCATCAACACATCTCTTTTGGACATAAGAACTATAGATAAACCATCCTAGAAAATGTGATAGCATGCATACTTAAATGAACAGATATTAATTTACTTATAGGAGTGACAAGAGGATGGATGTGCCAGCAGTCAATGGCCGGATTTGAGAAAAAAGAGACAAAAATTTCAATCCTGTAATTACCAGAAGGGCCAAGTCCATCAAGGTGTCGACAATGTGGATTCCAGGCATACAGATCAACCAAATGACCGAATCTGATCATGAAAAGCCAAAAGAAACAGAGAGTTATGACCTAGACCAAATTGTTTCACCTTTCACTAAAGACTACAATATGATGAGATATGAGCTACACTATGGTTCTACCTGTCACCTCCATTCCCTTCTCCATTGTCTATTGGATTGCCACCATAAAGCCTTCCTGGAATAGCATTTCCAATTGAAAAGTGCATAATGTCAACTTCATTGCCACGACAAGTTTTGCTAGTGCATTTATCTGGCTCCTCCTTGCACCCACCCATCTAGTCGCAATGAAACCATTCTCAGTTCTTTAAAATTAAAAGAAAAGGGGAGCAAAGAAGACCAACAGGTACTATTAATTTCATATGAGATCCAACACAAGCAATTGACAGCCAAAGAAGCTTACATTATGATATGTAGCATTCTCACCAATTTGAAACATGAGAGCAACAGATGGGCATTTGTTATTGTTGCTGTGTCACACAAGAACAAACCCTTTTTAGCCTAAGATCGCCATGTCAAGAATTTTAATTTAGCAAAAAAATTAGAAAAACTCAACAGAAAGTGCACTTCAAGTAAAGATAATATCTTAAGTAGACTGGACTATCAGATCAGTATTAGCAAATTTTGGACAGTTAGGATAACACTCAAATGACAATGACAACAAAAAAAGAAAGGCCTTAAATACTTGGAGGAGCATGCTTCCAATTTACAAAGGAAGCTAACCTCCCTTGAGAATTGCTACTCCCATCTGCTTCTTTTTAGTGTCATCCATAAAGCATTGGAGAACTACAACCCAGCAGATTTAGAGGACAAAGCTTGTCTTGTTATATTTCTTCTATTTTGGGGCTAAAAAGATCTCCACACTTCCTGCTAGTGTCATCCATAAAGCATTGGACAACTATGACCCAGCGGAATTTGGGGAAAAAATTGTCTTTAGCGTGTTCTGGGGCTAATGAAAGATCTTATCTTCACCCTTTGAATTGAAATTGTAGCTATACAATCTTTGTGCAAACTACCACCATTTTAAATGTAAATCACAACCATGACATCATATATGTATGCCATACCAATAAATCATCACAACCATGTAACAGCACTTCATGTATAAATTCATGAAAATGACAAATAGCCATCCATTTTTCTGCACACGTTTAATAGAACCTGAAAATTAACCTAAGTTCGATGATCAACCTCTTAAATAAGTTTTAGGTGTCCACAGTTTAGAAACCGAGCTAGAACAATCAAATTCAACCATTCGAGCACCTTTCCAAAGCAAAGTTGTCCCACTATGACATGAAACATTCACTCACCTTTTGAGTAAGCATAGTCTCCATCAACTTGCAACATGAAGAAGATATCCTTTCCATCATGCAAAGCCTACAAAATCAAGAAGATTATAACCTAAAAGACCCTAAAAGAGGGGAAAAAAACCAGGAAAAAGAAAAAAAGCCACACTAAATAAAAGGAAGAAGAAATCTGAAATTCACTTGTTTGATTTGCAACCAAAAAAGGAAAGAAAGTGGAATATAAGGGAAAATATTTAAAAACTTGAAACGTTCAAATATTTTCATTCCCTGTGGAAAAAGGCCGAACTTTTTATTTGCTTCCACTTTCTCTCTCCTTTGTTTCATCTTTTTTTTCTCCCACTATCCGTCATCCAATCCAAATGGAGGCAAACAAATCGACAATTTTACTAGAAACCCATAAAATGGGCAATCGTAATCCCTTTCCTTTTCAGAGCCAAATAATCAAATCACTTCATTAATTAGCATGGTAAGAAAAGTATTTCCCACCAAACAAAACCCAAACCCTAAAATTCAAAACCCCTCAAATACAAAACCGACAAACCGAAAACCATAGATATTGAACAAACCCACAAAAAATCTGATCCGACCCATTTCCAAAAACAGAAAAACAGAGAAACCCATGTAACTCAAAATCATTGATACTCAACAAACCCAGGAAAAAACTAATCCAACCCAATTCAGAAAAGAGAAAAACGGAGAAACCCATGTAACTCATGCAAGAAAAGATGACCCAAAACGGAGGAACCCATATCCAAACAGACCTTAACAGTCATTTTGCCACCTTTGTACTGGTGATCTTCATCTGGGTCCAAAGCTGGGAGGAGAGAGAGCTCCAACCCATCGACGTCGCTCCAATCATCGGCGTGGCCGTCGAGGGTGACGAGTCCAGGCTTGTACTCGGCGTGAATCCGAGTCTCCAAGTCCGGCTCGCAGCTCCACTCCCCCGATTCTTGGTGCGAGTTCGCCAGGTGGGTCTGGGTTGACCCGAGGATGAGGATGAGGGGAACAACAAACTGGAGATGCATTGAAACGACGACGTTTTTTGAAACGACGACGCTTGTTGAAACGACGACGCTCGGGAGGAAATCTTGAGACGTCGAATTGAGGAGGTTGGTCTGTATTAATAGGGAGGTTAGACCGGCGCCGCCGCCCAGGGGGCGACGACGACTGTGCGAAATTACTGTTTTGACTTATCTTATATTGAAATTAAATTGAAGGAATGGGCCGGGCCCCACCTACTTTGGGCCTTGTGGGCTTATTTTGGGTAGTTTAGAACCACTTCTATCCTCGACCCGCCTCATGTCCATTTCTCATTCGGATTGACTTTTTGAGAAGTCAAAAACTCTTTTGTTAAATTTAATTATATTTTTTTCTAAATAACTTAGATTTAATAAATACTACTGTGTAAACAATTTAGACCCTGTTTGATATAATCTATAAATGAATTAAGTGGATTTGATGGGCTAGGGATGAGGGAGGAGAAAGAGTGTTTGAAATGGGCCTAAAAGCCCAAATCCATACTGGGCTCCAATTTGAGCCTTGAATTTCAGACCAGGCTTATTGGGCCTGGCAGGACCATCCATTAACTACTTGGGTAGCACTATCTCATTGGGTAGCAAAATATTCCCAAATGAGCCCTATTTTATTTTTTATTTTTTAATTCTTGATCATTGGTATCATTAATCAAGTACGGTTGGCTTGGCCCAATGTAAAACTAGCTCGACTTGGCCCCATGCTAGCAAATGGCCCCAAATTTGAAATCATAATTCTTAACTCTATCTTTGGTTTTAGGAAATAACTAAGATTTGAAGGAAAATAAAATTAAACGTATGTTTGGTCTCTATTTTCAAAAATAGTTTTATATTCTCAAGAACAAAAAACAAAAACATATTTGATAATTAAAAACTGTATTTTATTTTTTGTTAAAAAAAAAAAACAAGTTGATTTTTGAAAATATTTTTTAGTTGTTTTCACTTATTTTGTAAGAATTATTTTAAAAAATAATTATATAAATATGTAAAATGATTAAAAATAAAATTTTAAACATAAAATTTATTTATAAAACATATTTAAAAATATTTCAAATATTTCAAATTTTCAAATAGATTTTTATTTTATAAAACATCACAAAACAGTTTTTACTAAATGTTTTAAAAAATAATTATCAAATAGACTTTACAATTTTTGAAAATTTAGTTTAATATTTTAAATATGAAAAAAAATCAAATATAATTAAAATATTGAGTATTTTAAAAAAATTAATTTGTAAAAAATAAATGAATTCGATTTGGATAAACATATAAAAATGATTTATTAATTTTTAAATTTATTTTTGATTTAGTAGCCTGTAAAATAATTTATTTTATGTTTTGAAAAAAAGTAATCACTCCAATTTGTTTAAAATAATTTTTTAAAAAATAAAAATTAATTTTATCTTACATAAATCTTTGAAACCTCAAGGAAAAAATACTTTTTTGATATTCCCGAAAATATTTTTCTGAAAATATTATTATTTCAAAACACGTGATTTCTGCTGGTGACATCATTTGAAAGTTACGGAAGAAGAAAAACATGGGTGAATGGATGGAGGATGAAAACGACGCCGTTTTTGGGTGGGAAGGACTGGCCTGGGAGGAAGCGCCCAGTGGGAGGTCGACACGTGAGGGAAGTACTGGAGTACGGAGGAGGGGAAGGGGGAGGAATCAGGTGAGGTGGCAGAGCAGCCAGAGTGGAGGGTACGTGGATGACGTCATCAACGTCAGTAGAGGTGTCACGTTGACGAGACCCTTAACGGATGACTTGTGATTTGACAACGCCCACCCACTCGTGGATGACGTGGCAGACACATCAGACGGTTGATTTTTTTGACTCCTGACACCTCGACAGCATCGCGCGGGATGCGCGGGAGCCTCCCATTCCTCCCAACCCACCTTTTTTAATTAATTAATTTTTAACTTTTAATTTATAAATTGTTGTCATATTACACGTCACCACCGCCAAATCTTCGTACTCCGTGGGGCCCCAGGGAATCAACGCCCACCCATCTACACTTCCTCTCTTCATCCTCCGTTTTATTTTTATTTTATTTTATTTTTAACATGGTCAGTTAGCCACCCTCTTTTTACATTTTGATATAGCGAAATTGTTGAAATTATGTAAATAATTAATTGATAAAATAATATATTTTTTCAATTTGTTTGTGTTTGATTATCTGACTATTTAATCCAATTCAAAAAGCTATGTGGTAAAGATAAAATTATAAAAGTTTTGAGTTTGCAACTTTTTTTTTCTTTTATGTACAATTTTTTTGATATAATGAATTTTTTAATCTTTCTTTCCTATTTAGGGTTTTTCTTGTAAATATATGTATTCTTATTTTTCGTAATACAAGATCAGGTTTTATTCAACTTTATTTTAAAATAAAATAATTTTAATAGATTAACGAGTGTTGTAATAAAATAATTCCCGAGTCGTATTTTCATTTATATTCTGGGTTACCAAACACTCCCATAAAAAGAAGAGAAAGATTCTAATAATTTTCTAAATTAGTAGTAGTTTATATGATTGAATTTCCATTAGTAACAACAATCACAGGAAAAAAAGTTAATATATGTTGAAACTCTTAATATTACACTTAGTCTTTTGTCACACAAACTCCTAATATTACAGCTAACTTACCTAATCCAGACCTGAATTCAAATCAATCCTACTAATTCAAAAACAAAGAACACTTTCTCAAAGATTTACAAGAGGATAAAAGGATCAAAAACAAGTGAAATTTTGATTAATCTAGGGTTTACAGTCCACCATGGCTGCTTCCAGGACCTCCCAGGGTCAGAACCACACCCTGAAGGTCGGTTCTGAGTTTTGGGTGTGCCGGAGTTATTGATCTGACCACCGGAGATGGCCTAGCAATTACGGTTTGCCTGTAGGCCTGCCCGGATTCCGGGACGGGGAATGCTATGGCCTGCTGGGAAGGCTTGAAAAGAGATGGCTCTGCGTGAATGAGCTTTGGACATGGCCTTGTCACTGCAACGTGGGCCATTGGAGACGAAGCACTTTGGCCTAGAACAATGCCCCTTGACACCATTGCAGGTCCCTGATCGAGAAAATAGATTAAAACCCGGAAAAAGAACGAGGAAATGGGATTTGATGGTCGAGTTTTTGGGCTTACAGGACTGAATAAGACTCCTCTGAAAATCTGGCCATTTACAGTTGCAGTCATCAGGTAGCCGGAGTCGAAGGCTCCATCGACTTTCCCTCGGATCTCAGCTCCAATCTAAGAAGAGATAGTTGGTAAGTGCATTATGAACAAATGGAAACAAACAAGCCATGATTCCCCATGAAAATTGGTAATGTACCAGGTCCAGGGGCTTCTGTTCTGGAGGCTGGTGGTACTGTAGCTGTTGTCTCTGAAAGTTTTCGGGCTTTTGCTGGTTTTGACGTTCTCCCAAGAAACAGATATCATGTCGGGATGATTGGTCAACGCTTCTAGGCTCTTTCTGTTTGCTAGAGACATTGTTAGCTTGACTATTGCTCGGCTGCCTGAAGAGAGGCACTCCCAGAGAGGCTGCTATGGAGGAGTCGGTGGCCTTCCCAATTGGGGTCTGTTCTTGATCAGACTGTGATGGAGATGAACTCTGCGACAGTGAAAGAGAATGCTCTTCTTGCTCAGACTCAAACTCCCACGCCTTCAAATTCCCGGTTCTCCTCCTCTTTGGATGCAAAGTATCTACAAGAAAATAGAAAAAAAATTGAGTTCGAATTACTCAAAATGAGGACATGAACATGGTTTTTCTGTTTGGAACAAACCTGAGCTAAACCGAACAGATCGGTTTGATTCTAGTTCTGGTTCGCATGCATCCTTTCTTACTACCTCCACATCATTCCCAAAAAGCATAGTCTTCTACTCCAAAAGCACAAATTACAATAAGCAGATGTAAAATGTAAATGAGACCGGTTAATTAATTCGTTGTTGTTTCTTACTGAATTGCTTTCAGCTTCTCTATGGAACCGTCTCTTTCCATGGCTCCAATGATTTCCAAATATTTTGCACAATGAAATGTTGTAGCGGCCATTAGGATGCTCGGATCCAAGCTGCAAGACGAGCAATTCATTGAGGGGACGCTCGTCCTCGCCACACCTGCAAGTACTTAAATCAGTGAATGGACAGAAGATGAGATTTATATAGGACTTTTACATTAATTTTTGTTTATAGAAGCATACCCTCCATAGATGGCAATGTCTGAGTCAGTGACAATGGCTGTGTGAGAAAACCGGCCTTGTGGCTGCTGGCCCCGGATCTCAAGCTGGTTCCACAAGCAAGTAATCACGTCGAGGACCCAGACATCGTTGTAGTAATGCTTGTCTCCAACCCCTCCGATGATATAGACCTGCAAATTGGTGTGGGATTAATAGCTATGTGACCTCATCAAACACTTTATTTTTTTTTCCCTAGTGTCTGACTTGCCTTTGTTCCAATACTAACTGCAGCGTGCCCTGCTCGAACACCAGGCGAAGATCCTTGAACTGACAACTGAACCACAAAAGAAAAAATGGAGAGCATTATTCTACAAATTTGATCAAAATCGGTATGAAGTTGAAGTATTTGACATGATACTGAAAACTTTGAGACAGGGCAAGGGAAGTTCATACCCTTGACCAAGTTAGCGTGTCCATATCAAGAATGTCAATGTCTCCATGATACCGATCACCACAGTCCCCGCCATAAACAATGAGCTTGTTCCCTATCGCTACAGCGCTGTGACTATCCCTAGGGGCAGGAGTATCTCCCTTCACCTCAGGAGAAGTCCATCTCATAGTCTTGAGGTCGAGAACATGGAAATCATTTAAGTAATTCGCTTCCCCTTCTCCGCTCCCCCCAAAAATCACTAGTTTCTCATCACCAACAAGAGTGGCGGTATGACTTTCACGAGGAGAAGGCGGAGCGCCTCTACATTCAGGCCTTGTCCACTCTTTTGAACCAAGATCGAGTATGTGAAGATCATTCACCTTCTTTGAGCCATTAGTACCGCCAAATACTATCATCCGCTGCCCCAAAATTACAGCGCTGTGGCTGTCTCTTGGACCTGGCCCCTGACCTGTTGTCACAAGGGTGTCCCAAGCCATAGTGTCGAGATTCAGCACGAGGACATCACAGAAATGCAAACCCCCACAACATCCCTGAGACAAGCAGACAACGAGAATCAACTAAATCACAGCTCAGGGGTTAATTATTCCCTATTTCCAAGTTTTTGGATATGAACATCAACAGGATGACCAAATTGAATAGCCATCACCAATCTACAAACTAGTTTTCATGAAGTTTTTTATTGTTTTTCAACAATTTAGAAGTACTCATCAGTTCAAATCATCTAATCCACAACCAAATTTTTGGGTCCTCTAGATGCAAGTCATGGAATGGGGAAAACCACTCTGTTTGAAACAAATCTATGAAATGCCCATGAAAGGAGGAAGTCCAAGATTTCCCACTGGAGTCTAAATTTTCCCATTGAACTGAAGTGTAGATTGGAGGAAAGAAACACTTTTCATAGGAAAATAAGTGCTAAGAAAATGGATTCAACTACAAGAAATCTTCTAGGCAAGAAAGAAAATGCTGAATACTATAGAAATTCAAGACCAGCTCTCCATTTTCCACCACTATCATCCTATGACACCAAAATTTCTTGTTCTTTTTCTCTTCCTATGAACATTAACTTAGCCTACACACTAAATTGTAGAGATCCAAAGATTGAAGAAACTAAGAAAAAAGGGATGCATCAAAACATAGAATTACAGGAGGAAAACCAAAGCTTCTTCCAAATTCTCCCTTTTCTCATTCCATTTTCTCAGTAACCAAATGAAGCACGGGGGGAAAACATATAGCCAAATTCATACACAAGAAAACATCTATCTCATGAACAAGTTTCTTACCATAAACCCATGAAAATTTAACTACAAAGAAAGGGAAAAAATGAAGTTAGAAATAGAGGACAAGGTTTCATTTCTATATGAAGGAAGAAGGATACTAAATGTAAAGCTACCACCCAACTGTCCCACTGATGAGAGAAACTATGACAAAAACAAAGTTGAGATGTCATTTAAATAGAAGAGAAATGAGGAAAAAATGGCAAAGAAGTGAAGGCAATGAAGAAAGACTAGTTGTCCCTAACCAAAGATAACCATATCACAAACCAAAGAACCACTTCAGCAGTGAAGTCAGAGAATTAAAATCAATGAAGAGAACCCAAGAAAACTGTAATCAAAGAAAAACCCAGTTCCAAACACAATCAAAATTATGGAATAGAGAGAAAAAGGTGGGAGGTTTTGGCTTTACATACCCCAAAAACATAGACCAACCCATGAGAATAGCAGGCTGAGTGACCCCATCTCTCAGAAGGGTTGAACCCCAAAACCTTTGGGTAGAGCCACATTGCCTTCTTCTTTGCAGTCTCACCTCCAAGAGAACCCATTAATCTTCTTCTTCTGGCCTCTCCCCCTCCTCCTGCTCCTCCCCCTCTCTTTCCTCTCTCAAGTTTAGATTAATTCAACTGCTTATTGACAAGGATGGGAAAACAGTGAAAGAAAGAAAGAAATAGAGGGTCAAAAGAGGACATGAACAAGCCAAGTGATATATCAACTATCAGTGTCAATAGACATGAAAAGATGGGAGCTTTCAAGTCTAAATCACTGTGGCAACCAACAGCAACAGAAGGTTGTGGTGAAAACAACATGTCTATCCATATTTATTTGTTTATTTTCTATACAATACAAAGCCATCCGAGATGAGTAGAAGATACACATGCATAGGGTGTGGTGTAGGTTTGAAGAATATAACAAGTGATGTAAAATCATGGAATATGACTATTGAGGGAGAGGGAGATAGGGAGGGAGGGAGAGAGAGAATGAGAGAGAACTTTCTTTGTTAGCTTTTAAGTAACGTTATTTATTTAATTATTATTTTTTTTTTTTTTACTTTTTTCACTTGTCCAACTGAAAATGATGGGAGTGTGGGGGCATTGGGTTGTGGGAAATGATGGAGAGGGTGTTTGGGGTTTATTTTATTTTATTTTATTTTATGCTTTCCCACTAATTTTCCTCAATTTTCTTGCTTTTTCCTTCATGGGGTTTTGGTTTTCTTGGCGTTGGGATTGATGGATGGAAGAGAAAAGTTCTTTTTTTTTCCTTTTTTTTTTTTTTTTTTCTCCTTCTCACCCACACACTCAATTTTCAAGGTGGGTTATTGATGTGGATCTAGAAATGTCTCTTCTCAAGGGTGTTTGGGGAAGTGTGGGCTTTGTGTTATGGAAATTCTTTTTAGTTTTGGGAAATGGGATTTGGGTTGTGCGTTGTTTCCCTCAAAAGGTTGGAGGTTTTCTTGGAATGTGCTCTCCCTCCCTCCATTCATCTCTTGATGAGAAATTGATATATTGGGATATTGATTTGGAATCTTGGATTAACTTTTTAGGGTTACTAGGAATTTTATAGCAAGTGTTTGAAAGAAAAAAAAAAATGTTGCCTTTTAGATCAAATTGCATTAAAAGTTATCATATAGTTTAATAAAAAAATTATTTTATTAAATTGAAAACCATTTGCCAAACATTATGAGGATGTGTTTGTCATATCATGTACACCTTAGAAGCTAACTTAGTTTAATCATAAATTTAATAGTTAGTTTTTGTTTGGATCCACTTTTTTATTTTTGTTTTTAAAATTTTAAAAAATATATCTATAATTTAAAATTTAAAATTATATTCTTATATTTAATTTGTACGAAATATAAATTAAGAGTCTGTTTGATAATATTTAAAAAAAGATCTTAATATAAAAAGTACTTTCTAAAAGAAACGTTAGAAAAATGATTTTTCGGGAAATCGGTTTTACTAAATGTAATTTAACCATAAACAATGCCCAAGAAACTTGGAGAAAGAAAATAAAATCCAAAATCATGCTTTCCCATTCAAGAAAAAGTGTTTTGATTCTCTAGTCATTGTGGAAATAGCCATTCTCAATTTTTACCCAGTAGAATTAGAATGTTACATATCTATACAAAAAAACAGTTCATGCAATCATCCAAGGATGGGTCTATTCATACTAGGTGTATCCAGGCCCCACTGCACAGACACTTGCCTAAATTGATTTGAAATTTTAGTGATTAGTCTTGGCCCCTTGGACATTGAAAATGAAAGCTTTTAAAAGATGTTTTTAAGAATATGTTTTTAAAAACATTATAATCTGAAAAGCCATCTAAAAGGTTTTAATATGATTTTTCCTTTATGTAGGTGTTATCCAATAAACATTGGTTTTATGATCCAAATATTTATCATTTCTTTATATTTTAATTCTATTTCCTTGTATTTTCATTCAATGGGTATAGATTTTAGGGTTATTTGATTAAAAGGGTCTCTTAAAACCCAATTTTTGAAATTTAATCTCTCACTCTTTTTTGGCACTATTTGGACAAAAATGCCCTCATCATTTTCTTGTAAAAATAACTCTGTCTTTCAAAACCTACGTATAAATACTTAAAATAGAAAATGATATTTATGTTAAAAATTGATTAATTTTCATAAAAAATATGGAAATGGTTAGATTTTAGATTTAAGGATTATTTCATCATTTTTAACCAAATATTTTAAGATTTTATAATTCATTTTACCTATTTTATATTTTATTCAATATTTTTAATTTTGGTATATAGTTTGAATCATTATGAAGATTTTCTATCTTTTTCATAACCTTATAGTCATATTTTTTATAATCTTGTTCATATATTTTATATCTTTTGTTGTATACTTTATTACATGTATTCAAAATACAAGATGGGTATTATTTTTACAATATACTCATTACATTTGAAAATAGAAATAATTGGTAAAAATATATGAAATAATTTCTAAATTTACAAATCTAACTTTTTCCGTGTTTTTATTTAAAAAGTAACCAATATTTTATATAAATACCTTTTTATCACTTGAGTGATGACATTTTGTCAAAATAAGGTCAAAGAATGATGGTGGGTTACATTTCCAAATTTAGGTTTCCAACATTTTTTAGATAATGTTGGTGTTTTCAGTAAAAATATTTTATCTAAAATTGTTTTTTTAAGAATCACCTATAAAACGATTTAAAAAAAAAATTATAAATGAGTTTTCAAAATTTTAAAAATATTTCCTAAATTTTTTTAAAAACACTTTTAAAATTAAACCATTTAATAAAAATGATGACCAAAATAAACTCTTGTGATACATTCAATATTAATTTTGTTCAAAATGTTTTTGGTAGAAGTGTTTTCTTAAAAAAAATGTTTGGATGAGGATCGATTATCAAATGTTTCTCTAAAAAAAATATTAATGATTTTTTAACATTATAAGGTTGAGATTAATGGATTAAAAACTTTTATGTTAAAATTCCAATTGTTTATTTATTATTATTATGATTATTTTCAAATTAAAGTGAATTGGATTCTTGCCAGCAACGACCCAAAAAAGGTGTCATTTTCCACATGTTCTCACATTATATGATTGAAAACTTGTATCAATTTAAGCTTTATTTTAATTTTTATTTTAAGACTCAATTCTGACTGAAATCACATCAATCAAATGGGTCATCAGTCATTCCCACTAAATACATGAAAAAAGATTCAGTTTTATATTTGTAATAATTCATTGCATCTCCCTCTATAGTTTTTTTTTTCCTTTATTTAAATTAATTAATTAATATTTTAATTTGTGTGGGCCTTCCCCTGTAAACTTTAATCTTCATGCCCATCAATATCCTCTAACCTATTAATATGAAAAATGATGACTTTATTGAATTTAAACTATATAGTAACATCAAATAATGCATGAGAAAAAGGTCTATTATTATAAGTACTTGATTGAGAAATCTAATTCCGTTGGAATGTCTACCAAATTCCAAACTAGTATTAATTAATTTTTTTTAGGGAAAATTGTGTTGTGGACCAATTAAATCCAAAAATTAAGATTTTGCCCATAAAAATTGCATAATTGATGAGAATGATATAAAATATGAAGAGATCAATATATCATTCAAAACTATTTTGAGTATTTTCTACCATAATGTTTGATAAATTTTTTTTTTTAAAATTTTTTTAATAATTTTTTTGAAAATTTATTATTTTTATAAAACTAAATTTTTTTAAAAATATATCATTTAAAAAAATAAATTTGACATATTTTTAGTTATTTTTATATACACAATTTTAAAAATATATATTTTCCAAGATGTTTGATTTTTAAATAATAATAATAATAATAATTTATTTTATTTTTTTGGAAAATAGTGTATTTTTTTTTCAAATCACTAAATTAAATTAAATTTTATTGAGGTTTATAAAAGAAATAAAATTTAAATTAATATTTTTCTATTTTTTTTTTTTTCATAGTCAATAAAGGTCATTTTCTGAAAGATAAAAAATTCATATCATTCTTCTCAATTTTCACACTTCCTCTAAGTTTTTAGCTTAAATAGTGAACTTATATGAACTAAAACTTAATTTTTGGGTCCAACTAGGTCCGAAAAACAATTGTCCCTTTTTTTAAAAGAATATCATACAAAATATTTCTTACATTAATATATTATTATAATATTATACTTCCTTATAAAATAAGAAAGGTTGTTGAAAATATTATTATAAATATTATAGGTCATAAGGGGAAAAATTATGAAATGAAGATGAGTTTGTAGATAATATATGAAGTTGATAGAGATGTGAGGAAAAACGGGAGATATTCGATAGAGCGAGGGAGAAGACTTGTGGTAGGGTATGGATATAAGGAGTGGACAAATATAGAATGTTTTGCATCTTTTATAGGTTGTCCTCAACTCAATTATTTTTCAATTATGTCATAAATATGATATGACATTTTAAATTAGTTATTATCTATTTAATTACTGTTTTTAAAACAATTTTGTATTATTTACAACAAAAAAAAATAAAAAAATATATTTGATAGTAAAAAAAAAAAAAATTTTTTTGTTTTTAAAAATAGAAAATCAAATATTTTTTAGTTGTTTTTACTTATTTTCCAAAAATTTTGTTAAAAAAAATTATTATACAAATATAAAAAATGATTAAAACCAAAACGCTATATGTAAAAATTATTTTTAAGGTATATTTAAAAACATAAAAAAATCATTTTGAAAAACGGTTCTCAAAAACTATATTTGAAAACATTTAAGTATAATGATTTTGAATTAAAATATAAAAATAATCTATTAATTTTATTTTTTCTTATTGGTTATGAATGATTTGTTTTTCAAGAACTTAGGGTTGAAAGAATTAGTGGGTGGAAACCAAACAAAAATCAATTATAAAAATGAAAATATCGCGAGATGAGATGGGAAGTGGAAGGGATAACGAGAAACTAAAAAGGGTGAGAGAGAAAAACGTAGAATACACGCGACAAACACGGGAGAGTTTTTGGGTATGGCGGTAGTGCCTTGGTTCACGTGACCCTCACTTCACTTTGTAACTTGAAATTTTCACACTTTTTATTATTATTTTATTTATTATTATTATTATTATTTCATACACATCATTTGATGGACATCTGTCTCTTTCTTTCTCTTCCATTTTATCACGTCACTTCCTTCAATTATCCATTCATCAATTTGTGATTGAAAATATTAATTTAATAATAAATTAATTAGAATTATCATCTGGTCCATTCCATTGAAAACGTACCATCCATCAAGGCATATCATATATTTATCTTATTATATTATTTTTATATTTTAATCCTACCATTATTTTATAATTTTATACCTTACTCTTATCTTAAATAAAAAAATAAATTTATATTCTTAAAAAATATAATTATTTTTTAAATAATATCTTTTAATTATTTTCACTTATTTTCTAACCAAGAAAAATAATTCATACTAAAAACAAGATATATTTGAACTAAAAAAATCGATTCTTAAAATATATATATATATTATTTTCGAGAATAGACTTTTATTAGATTTTTTGAACGTATCAATAAGTTAGACTTATGTAATGAGTGTTGTTTCACGTTATGAATAAGCACGAACACTCAAGAATTTTATTGAATCGACAAATCACGTCATGAATAAGCACGAATACTCAAGAATTTGTTGAACCGACACTCAAGAATTTTGTTAAACAGACAAATTCACATCTCTTACCATCGACACAATCTTTTTCCCTTAAAGTGTAAACAATTTATTTAACTTTACATCCATACCTAGGTGTCATTTCTAACACATCTATGGAATAGACATAAACTTGTTAAGTACACTATACATTATCAAATACATGAAATAATTAAAAATAAAATACTATCAATTAAGTTTATCTTTAAAATATATTTAAAAAAAATAAATTTTATAATTGTTTTAAAAAACATGTCTTAAACAATACTTTTATTTTCAAAAACTCTAAAATGACTTTTTTTAATTTTTAAAAAATACTTTCTAACATTAATATTTGGTAATTGATTTGAAAAAAAGAAAAAAAAAATAGTAAAAACTATATTTAAAAGGAGAATATTATATATATATATTTTTATCATGGCAGGTTATAAAAATTATTCTATGGTAATAAATTAATATTTTAAAAATTAATTAAATTGCGTGAAACATTTACAGTACAAAAGTTATTGATAACTGAGAAGACAGTCGTGACGGTTACGTGCCGTTGACCTATTCAAAGCCCGATACCCGCAGCACCATAACCGCCATGTTAATTATATTTAGTCACATGATACGCCCGCTTATCAACTTCATATTTGATCGGATATTTTAATAAAAAATCACGATTTAAAAATGGTTTCGACTCTAGCAATGAAAGGTACGGCCTGTTTGGTTTACGTGAAAAGATCCTCTTTTTTGTTTTTAAGAAAAAAAAAAAATAGAAAATTGATTTTGATTTCAAAATGTATTTTCTTTATATTTTTGTTTTGATGAATAAAAAATTATTTTTGAAAAGAGTGGTAAAATAGACGTTTAGATTGTGTTAAAGAAGTGTTTTTGAAAATGGTTTTTAATTGAGGAATAAAAGTTTGTTTAAGATTTTAAATTGTTAGATGGTGTTATAAAAGTGTTTTTGAAAATACTTGTAAATAGGTTTTTGAAAATAGTTTTATATTATTTCAAATAATAAAAGTTTGTTAGAACTTGAATTGTTTTAAAACTATTTTCAATATTTTTAAATTGTTTTTAAAATAATCCTAAAAAATAATTAAAAGTAGTTAAAAGATATTTTTGTTTTTTGATTATTAAACGTGTTTTTTTTAGACAATCGAGAATTATGGCCTATTTAGGAACCTATTTGATAACAAAAAACACATTAAACATGTTTGATCTCCAAAAATTGCTTTTTATTTTTTGTTTTTAAAAATAGAAAATAGAGTATTTTTAGATAACATTTTTTAGTCGTTTTCTATTATTTTCACTTGTTTTGTAAAAGTTATTTTAAGATATAATTATATAAACATGTATAATAATTAAAAATAAAACATTACATATAAAATTTATTTTGAAAACATATTAAAAATATTTTAGATTTCAAAACAAATTTTTATTCTATAAAAATAAGAGATCCAAAACTGTTTTTAAAAACTATTATTCAAAGTTATTTTAAAAAATAATTATCAAACAAAGTCTTATTTTTTAAAACAATTATTAAATATGACTGTCATTTGTTTTATATTTATTAATAGGATGCCATTAATTAAATGACACCCCATAGGCATATTGGATTTCATTATTGTGTACCTCATATATGATGTTATTATTGTATACCATGATTTTATTTTATCTTTGTAGGATAGTTTTATTATTTGTACCATAATATCATATATTTTCACCTCCATTCAATAGCATAAATTTCACAAATAAAAATTAGGTTATATTTTAGGCTATATTTGGGAATTATTCTCAAGAATAGTTTTTGGGTTTTGAGAAAATAAAAAATAAAAAATAAAAAATAAAAAATAAAAACACATTTTCTTGTCAATTATTTCCAAATCAAGTTTTTGAGAATTGTTATAAAAAAACGTAATGTTTTTTTAGAACATGTTTTAATTGTTTTCATTTGTTTTTGATAACATAGTTTAATTGGTTTTTATTTTATTTTATTTTTTAATTTACTCTTCTTACTTGTTTTTCAATAATTATTTTTAAAATAACTATATAAATATGAAAAATGATTAAAAATAAAATATCATATATAAATATTTTCAAAAAATATATAAAACAAATTGAAAACAGGAGTTTGTTTTAAAAAAAATATCATACAACTATTTTAGAAAACCATTTTTTAAGCATAGTTTTAAAAACATGCTTCTAAACAAATCCTTAGTTTTTTTCTATTAAAATAATCTTCCTATTTTATTTTATTTTATTTTTTAAGATTTGACTACTCAAATTACATCTTTATTTTTCTCGATTTCCTATATTCTCAAAAAAAAAAAAAAAAAAAAAATTATAGTCAAATTGATAGCTTAACACCATTTCAAGTAACTTTTTTTTCTTTATTTTTGTAAATTTCATTAAATATAAAATAATTTAAGCATAAATTAAGAATAACTTTCTATTTCCATGATTATTTTTATTTTTTAATGAAGTGGAAGTTAAAAAGTTATTTGGAATTCATGGATTTTTCTATAAAAACATTTTTCTTGATTTATCAAATTAAGAGCTTTAGTATTAAGTTTAAATAGTGAACTTATTCTTAATTCTAAGTATTTTTTTGTCTTATTTACCCACATTTAATGAAAATATATTTAACAATCATCACTCGAAATTCATAACTTATTTTTTTCTAGTAAATATTTTAAGATTATCTTATAAATCTAAGGATACTTTTAAGTATAAATGTTTATAAATAAATTCATTGCCCAAAATTAATGAAAATAAATATTAATTAATTTTTTTAATAATAAACATTAATTACAACTAATGATGGAATACATGTCCTCTAATAACTTAAAATAAATTTTAAATTAATCTTATCAAACAACTTTAAAGTTAATTTAAATCATTAAATAATAAGTATTAAATTTTATCAAATACACCCACTAAATCGTAAATGCTAATTTTTTTTTTAATGAAATTAATCACACAAGTGAAAAAAGCTCTTTTAAGTTTTAACAAGAACTTTTAAGGTTATTCAAATGCTAATCGGAAATGGCCTTCATCATCATATACCAAACCCTAATCTCTCCTTTTTTTTTTTTTTTTTTTTAAAAAAAAGGAGAAAAGAAATGTGGGCTTTAAAAAATAGAACAGGCATTTAGTGCAATATTAACGAGATAAAAATATGGCAAAAATTAGCTGTAATATCTGACAAAATGGACCCATGAAAGGCATAATAAAAACCCTTTCTAAGAACCCTACCTTCCAAATGGGACCCCAAGAGCCTTTTGTCCAAGCACCAAACAAGAAAGACATGGTCCACAACCAGCACTTCAAAGCTAAAGTGCCCACCACCATGGGGGACTATGCTACAATAAATCCACCTTCTGGGTTTTGGGTCTCTCCTAGTTTCAGTCAGTTTCTAATGGAGTATGGGCAGATGGGTAAAAGAGAGAAAAGAGACAAGGATGAGCCACATTGCTTGGTCCTTATCAACAGTATCTGTGGGACACATCACCTAATCACAAGTTTCAAACACAATCCCAATCCAAATAGTTCAACATTCCAATCAATGCATGATACCTACCAATATTTATGACCAAGACTTTCAGCAACATGATAATGAGAATGAATAAGGATACCTGTTTCCGGGTTCTGAGTTAAGAGTCATCTAATCATAATTAAGGGACTAGTTTATGGAGTACATCCATGTGCTGTCCAGATGGTACCAGCTCTAGATCGAGACAAATCCATGTCACCGACACCCCAAAACCTGGGTCCATGTAGATAATCCTGTTTCAAGATTGGTACCATGGAAATATATGCCAATGATGTTAACAATTGAATGAATCTTTCCTAGACCCATTATCCCATAACAGCAAAGACTGATAGTCAAGTCACCCAGACTGCCAGACTCCACACAACCTTAGCTTTTTCGGGTGTAATACAATAATCCTCCTGCTCTGCCCTACCACTGCATTCTGCCTCAAATCTTTCCTTTGATTGGAAACCCGTCATCTATCCAAACTTGGAAGGTAGCAAATCAACATCACATTTTCACTCAAATGATAACAATCAGGAAACAACTAATGATAGTTTCATGTATCAAGCTAATCCAATATGGACTAAAAATCGCTAAAGGTAGACAGCAAGAGAGGCAAAAGAATTCAGCTTGGTGTAATTTGGCAGGAAAAGAATTTTGAATGAAACAATGCTTTACAAAAGTATTCCAATGTTTGTACAACTGGACCCACCATTAACAATATTCAGACCCGAGTTTTGCTCAGATGGGAAAATGGGAGACCATATATAAAATGGGTTTCAGCTTGTGATTTGAATGCTGGTATAATACATATGCATATTTCCAGACTTTGTCTGTAAACTGTTTAAACATAAGCAACGACCCACCAAGTGAATTGGGAATATATACCTCAAGCTTCTTTTAAATAGATGGATGTGTGTATAAGGTATATAGGTATGTCTTGGTTTCAATCAGTGTCAGAGAGCCTTGGCTCTGGTGTAACTGCAATGGCCTGACAACATAAGAAGAAAAAGAATCACATAAGATGTTCATGAAACCGAACAAAACAGACATTCTACATGGGAAATTTCTTTTCCGGATACAAAGACTAGACCATACTTTGCTACCATATGTTTGTGAAGTATCCAGAAGCAATTTCAAAGGAAAGATCACACTGTCATGCTTTACATAAGTTTTCAGATTGCTTTACTATTTTACCAGTAGAAAAAAAAAAGAGCGTAAAATTAGTTGAGAACACGGGCTTGTAACTTAAACGGTAAAAGGAATAAGACATCAAGTCACTAGAGAGTAACATGGCTTCCCTGCAAGAAGGACCAATCAAATATGATATCCAAAACCAATGGATGGAACAGGAATGTGGGCATTTTAGGATTCAGGATTATCACAGAAATTGCACAAAAAAGAAAGATTTTATTTTAATGTTAGTTATTTCTTTATTTTTTGTGGGGGATGGGTTTTAGCTCTGGATTTTGGCCCAAATCTGAGACTGGTTGAATTTTACTCAATTTGGAGAGGAATAATTAACGATGATGCAAGTTAAATTAGCATATTTAATGAACAGACAAATTGGCAATAATAATGATGGAATACTCACATCGGGAATTATAACTGAGGATCAAAAAGAGAAAAGACTTCTTTGTTCCTCTGTTGGATTCACCAACCAATGGCAGAACATCCATGCTGCCCCAACCGCTGAGAAAAGTGAGAGCATTGCCAGAAATCCGAAATGTGAAACGTCATTTGCAATTATTGCAACTCCCAACATTACTAACTCAGCTAAGCTTGCGACAGAAGCCTCTGTTGTCCCAATAAGATTTGCTTTGGATGATGGGATCCCAGTTTGAAGAATCTGTGTCCCCACAACATCATATGACATGTGCCCCAACCTTGATAGTACCTATATATAACAGTAGATTTATCCATGGACCGAGGAAAATATGTGATATAATTGAAAGAGAAAAGAATGACGACATCTTAAAAGACATCAGAAGTTGATATCTAAACATACTATCCATTTTAAAAGAATAATAAAACATGACAGGAATTTCATCCCATCAATGCCAAGGCTGTACAGGTTAAAAAGAATCCAAAGTTATGCCTTGCTAGTTCTGTAGACCAAGTCTTTCCTATGAGTAAACTGGATCAAGTCTACTTACAATCAGACACAAGAAAAAAAGAAGTGGGGTCTGCTGAGAAAGGGATCCACTCCAATACACAGCAACAGCTATCGTGAGAAGAAAAGTCTGAAATATCAGTCCAGCAGCTCCAGCCTGGTACATGAAATTCATTAATACAAGAACTAGAATAGATGGTTCGAGCATACTAATAGCAGGATTATTCATGGAAGAAGCAAACCTTTAACATGCCGAGTCGCCTAACCAGGTTTGCAGAAATGAATGTTGCTGCCACACCCATGAAAGCACATAGTCCACTAAACCCCCCAACGATAGATGGATTTAGACCTGTTTAACAATCCCATCAATGTATCTTACACTAGCAATGAAGCTTCCATGAGGGTTGGAGGAAATAAATTTTTTTAAACCATAGCCAACGAGGAATTTCAAAGAACTTTGGCAGTTCCATTAGGACTTCAAAAGAAAAAGTATAGGTTAAACACATCATTATATCCAAGTGCTCTAGAATCCACAAGACATACTAAGTAAATTCCCTGGTAAGCAAAAACTAAAATTAAACTTAAATACATGAACAATTTTGCAGAGCAGATGAGCGTTTGTGACCATAAAGAACACCAAATTTAGAGACAGGAAACCTCAGTGGGCCATAGAATGTGATAGTCTCAAGCCTTTTCACATGTGCTGAATTTACGGCTGAATTTCGATAGTAATAATGGTTGCATCCGATGACGATAGATACAAGCCCCTTTAATGTGGAAGCATTTACACCAAAATGTGGGTCGATCAGTTGCAATTCAATCCAGATATGAACATTCTGTCTTAACTTTATAATAAAATACATGTATCCTAGAGAAATTGCAGGGTGGGAGTATTAGATAGTTTAGGTCCCATAGGGTATAGCTTAAGGGTAGTGCTTTCTGGCAATGAATAAAAGGTCTTGAGTTTGATCCTCCCTGAATGTAAGTTGTGTAGATTAGAGGGGTGGACCCATATGACCCGGGTTTGATTCACCAGCAGTTGGGATAGATGCCTCACAGTTGGGGGTGGGTTCCCCATCATCACAAGGAAAAAAGGTATATTAGAAAGTTTGGAATATACCTCGTTGTGTTAAGAATGCCGTCATCAAACCTCCTGGCATGAGAACATTGAAGTAGAGGAGCACATAGGCTAGGCTTGCAGGAAGAACTGGTTGTTGCAGGTATTCCATCCACCCATGCTTGATAGCACCCACACCTATTTTCACTGGTCATCAGGAAGCTGAATTTAGTATAATTTAGCATGTCAAACTTACAGTTAAAAATAATTAATCTTAATAAGTTCACCTGTAACCTCTGCATCATGAGATTTAGTGCGGTTGAGAACCCCAGAAGAAAGCTTATTGGTCAACCATGTGAGGACAAGCTGAGACATGGGGTAAGAGAGTAAAATTGATGAAGAAAATTACATTAAAATCAAGAACCATAAAGAAGTCAAGCAGAAAGCAATTACCACAACTGGCACTGTCCATGTCATTAAACCAGCAGTAAACTTCAAGCAGGTCATGATGTCATATTTAGAGAGAAGAATGCCAAATAGTGATGCTCCAGCAATCTGTGATCAAATATGGTCATAAGTCTCCTACGAGCATGATTCTCAGAAAGGATATTTATTATTAACATTTAAAATAGTACCATTTTTTTTTTCTGTCAAATGATAATTTAAAAAATAGGCTAGACTATCCATGCTTGAATATGATGCTTCCTCCCCATTGAGTAAAAAGGACATCCATTATAACACAGGCTGGATGCTAAGTGTGTACACACACACATGCATTTATAATGATAACATAAATTAGAAATATACCTCACATACAAGGTCAATTCGATTAAGAACAGCATTTGCTTCTGCCAATGCGATTGGTCTATTTGGTCCTGCTAACTGTACATGCAAGGATTTCAAATTAGAAGATCCCTCAATTCTCATGGAGAAGGTATCAATCAGTACATCAGGGAACATGGAAAAGCATGAAAAGGAAATACCAGCACAATCCAATCACGCTCCACAGTAACCCCTAATGCCAGTCCAGATAATCTCTCTACAGACCCAGCTAATACTAGTACAAAAAACCAAGGACGGAGAAGTACAGATGACGCCAAGGTAGAAGGAACAGTGTGGGCGCGAATAATCATTGCTACAGACAACAAATGAGCAGTTGCCTGACAAAGAGACAAGTATTAGAGAACAATCTTCACAAACAAAGTCAGACATCCACCCAGGATCCCTCATGTTAAATGAAAGAGTTACCTGGACAAGATTCAAGCAATTATATGCAGGAACTCTGGGAAAATAATCCATAAGTTGGCCAACCAAAGGGCCTCCAACAACTACTGCGAGCTGTTAAAAAAGAAGCTTGTTAGAACGTATATTCCGTGAACACTTAATTTAACTAACAGACTTATTGTGACCTTAGTAAAAAAACCAATGACAGCCACTGGTTGAAGGCTTGGATGAAGCAATGCAATAGCAGCAGGCCAAGCAAAGTTCCAAAGCTGTTCTACCAAACCCCCAGCAAAGGAACTAGCATATAAAGCTGAAAAAAAGGCACATGCACATTAGTTCAAGAATGGCACAGATGATCCAATATCAGTGAAACGTAACTACGAAATGCTTTAAAAATAAACATATCAATAAGCAAGGAACCACATGAGTGAATTGGAGAAAAAGTCAAGAATTAGTATTAGAGCATCACTAAACAAGAATGCTAATAACACTCTTTCAGCAGGAAAGACAACAAAGGGCCAGTGGCAGAAGTTATTTCTGTCTTCAAAGAAGAGAACAACCCGGCAGAAGGGATTGGCACACTAGTACTACATATGGAAGTGCTGGAATTATAGAGCAAGGAAGCAAGAATTACATAGGTGACAGTTAAACCCAATTATTATTGTGATAGGTATAAGGATGGTATAGCTTTCTCAGCAAACATTACTGCCTAAAAACTGCTGATAATGAGTTAATATTCAACAGACACAGAGACTTCTAAACTGATGAGAATCTCGCAGGCTAATATGCATCGAGTTCTCCAACATGCTACATCTACATGTGAATATCTTTTCGCCGTACCTCACAAGACAAATATAACTAAGCCACGGAAAAAAGTGAGCAATACAAGTATGGGGGAGCATAAAAGAACCAACTTCCAATTACTGGAAAAACCAAAAGGCACCTATAGGCTACAGCTTAATCCATCAACAAAATCCAGGAAAGGTGCACTACAATCCCTAATCACAGCAATTGAACCCTAGAAACATAGAATTCAACAAACAGAACTTTAACTTAAAGAACCGACAGTTCAACCCTGTCATCCAATCAAAATGCAATATCTCATGAACATACCGGATGCTGTTAAATAAACTAATTTATTTGATCAGGTTGTTTTCTGTCCTAAAAGGCCTCTAAAAATGGGCAATCTAATATCCAATGCATGAAGAGAGCCGTCATGTCTAAAATTTTAGAAGGAAAAGTTCTATCTTCCAAGGAACACCATATGAACAAAATCATTGTTTCTCATTTATTGAACTCAATTGGAGTTCTAACCATCCAGTTCTCACTATGCTTTGGACAAGGGAAGAAGGATTTTACCATACAATCCAGCTGGATGGGCTGGAGTTGCTGCAAGGGCAGTCTGCTCCTCCTCTGACAGAACCTGAAGAGTGAAGGACAATATAAACTTTTTATCAAGGGAAAAAGGAATGATATAGGGTTATGAGATATTGAAAGACGGGGGAAAAGAAATTGACAACTATGGACATACTGGCAATGCCGTCAAAAGACTATCTACATAAGTGCCTTCAGTCAGTAAATTAAAGGGCTCAGTCTCAAGGATATCAGATTTGAGATGAATGATTGGAACTGGACAATTAGATGCAACGTCTGGCAAATCTTCTTGGACCCCCTCATCAGTAGCAGTTTGGTCAAACTGTACCTCAGTATTTGTTATTGAACACCTTGAATTAAACCCATTCAGCCTGTGACCACAAACAACTAAAACAGTCAACAAGAAATAATTATGTCTAATTAAGACTGATAACATCCAAGCTACTGCAACAATAGAGTTCTATAACCTCAAGCTGACAATTTCTACTTCTGCCCTAATAGGTTCTATAACCTAAAGTTACACTTTTTTCAACTTAAGTTTCCTCATTAAAGATGACAAGTATACAAAATTGAGTGTTTTATAATAAAATTCACAATGACATTGCTTGTCCAAACTCTTACAGATCTTCAGAGCTAGTTCTAATCAGAATTATCTTATAAACTACAACATGCCGAACAGTTGAAGCAAAAGCTGACCTATTGACCAAAGTCACCACTAAGAAACGGCAAAAAAGAAATAATAACATGAATTAAGTCATGAAGAATAGCCAAAGCAAAGAAAAATACTAACAAAAATGATTACTTCTCAGGATCTGTTGATGAAGATAGCATTTTTCTTCTAAGAGACTGATTCATATCAAAATTTCAGTAACATTGCATATCCTCAAGTTTGTTATTAAAAAAAAAGGAAAAAAAAAGAAAAAAAAATTGACCTTCATGCCTTATAGTTTTTTGCACAAATGTCGTTTTCCAAATCTTAATTCCTTTCTTTTCAACCGTTTGTTTACGGGGAAAGCTAAGGAAATAAATGAAGACTACAATGTCTTTTCCTTTATTTGATTATTAAGAGCTCAGGAAATGGCAGTGAAAATATATTTTTGAATATTGAAGTATTAACCTGTTCTTGGTTCACCTCAACTAAGTCATATTGTTGCATAGGCACAGTTGAGTAGATTCCTCATTTTCTTGTGTCCCAGACAAAAAATTTCAACACTCTTTTCCTTTCCTTTTCCTCTACTTCGTTTCAGAGACTCCCGAAATGAAAAGAAAAAATCACTTTTCAAATATCAAATAATACCCCATTTAGATTTCACCTAAAAATAGTTGCATTAGGCAGGGGAGAGCAAAGGGTGTCCAAATAACCAGTAACAAAACGAAAGGCTCAAAATCTAGTTCTACTCCGCAGTTTCTCGGAAGCCAAACGGCACCTTAGAGTATTATCCTGTTCGGGTTTCACTCAACTAAGACAATTTGTTCCATAGACATAATTGAGTAGAATTCTTCATTTTTCTCGAGTCCCAAACAAAAAGATTCAAGCTTTTATCCCCTCATCTATTTCTCAGTTTGGTTAGACCAAATTCCGAATATCAAGTGATAACCAGTTCCGGTTTCATCCCAATTACGCCAAAAACGACTGTAATAGACAGCGGCGTAAAGGGTGCCCAAAACAATAACAATAACAATTAAATAAAAAAAACCTCAAAATCAATCCACTTCCATTCTACTTTCCGTCACTTTCCCGGGAACCAAACACAGCAAAAACGTACCTGAGAGGAGCAGAACCCCGATTCAACCATCGGCAAGAAGAGAAGCGATGGCGTAATGAAGAAGAAGAAGGAGGCTGGCGAAGAGGGATAGAGAGGAGAGTCTGAGACATGATAAGCCCACCCATGGTCGATTCACCTTCAAGTACACAGGCTTGAAGAAACAGTTGTGGTGTGAAAAACTCATGCAGCCTTTGCCTGAACTTTGAGACCAGAGAGAGAAAGAGTGAGAAAATTTCCGGGTTCAGTCGCAGAATTGAAGGTTATTTCAAATGGGGGTCATGGATTGGATTTATTAATCAATGACGGAGCCTTCGAAGCCATGAACTGTGATTTTTCTGGGTTCTTGTCTCCCTCTTTTGGGGGCTGATTTTTCGTGGGTGATTTTGGGACAGCCATACAGGCCCTTATCTGGTCTGAAATCACCCCAGAATGGAATTCCACAGGCGGTGGACCTCTTCACCAAGCCACTTGTTTCGATGATTCAGCCTCGAGAAGGTCATTGATTTTTTATTTTTTATTTTTTTAAATTTATTATTATTTTTTGGCTTTTATTTAGAGATTTAATAAAATTTTACAATATGATGATTGGATGGTTAAATTTAGTCATTAGTTTCTTGCCACTTGTCACACAATATGACATTTATGATACATTCAATTTTGTCTTCAAATAGAATTAAGAACTTGTGTCACATAAGGTTAAGATGAAAAGAAAAAAAAAAGGCTTTGAATAGAATAAAATAAAGAGATTAATTATGATTATTAACTATATGATTAGGTTGATAATTTTATCCTAAACATGATTGGATTCAACTTTATGTACTTTGAGCTATTTAGCTAAGTGTGATACCATATATGTTGTAACGACAAAAATAGTCTATGAATAAAAAAAAAAAATTATAATAATTAAAAATAAATATAATTATTATATCAAAATAATTATATTACGTTTTTCAAAAATAAAAATTTGTTTGAGATTTTGAAATATTATTAATGGTTTTTCACTTTAAAAATAATTTTCACGATATTTTATTTTTAAGGGATAATTGTGTTTTGAACTCAGTTGGTCCAAAAATTAACTTTTGATCTATATAAGTTTATAATTTAATCCCAAAACTTAAAGAAAGCGTGAAAATTAAGAAAAAGTATATGAATTTTTCATCTTTTCAAAAACGACCTTTTGACTATAAAAAAAAAAACAAAAAAACATTAATTTAAATTTTATTCATTTTGTAAACCTCAATAAAATTCAACATAATTTAGGGATTTGGAAAAAAAAAATACACCGTTTTTCGAAAAAATAAAAATAAATTATTATTATTGTTATTTAAAAATCAATCAACTTGAAAAATATATATTTTTAAAATTGTGTTTATAAAAAATAACTAAAAATATGTCAAATTTATTTTTTAAAAATGATATATTTTTTTAAAATTTAGCTTTTTAAAAATAATAAAATTTCAGAATAATTATTAAAAAAGATTTAAAATCAAAAAATTTGTTAAGTGATAGAAAATGGTTTTGAAAGGTATATTGATCTCTTCATATTTTATATTCCCATCAATTATGCAACTTATATGGATTAAAATTTAAAGGGATCCAAAACACAATTGTCTCTATTTTTAATTATTTTTTATATTTGATGTAATTATTTTCTTAAAATAACTTCACAAAACAAATAATAAAAAATGCTCCAAAGAACATCCATTTTTCATAACAATTCTCAGGAACTTTAGAAACAATTTAACAATTTTTGACATAATTTTAGTCATATCTTCCTGGTTGAGTTGCAAGCCAAGCATCTTGGATGAAATAAGCTCTTGAATAGAGCTGCATCTCGGATTCATTCAAGCTATGTTTGGACCATTCAACCCGCTTGCGAACGTCTGATCCTTTTCCACTGCAGCCTTGCTCCACGTACACCAAATTACCTCTAAATTCAATGCAAATTAAAGAAAATAAAGCCATGTTACATCATATAAATTACAATCAAAATCAAAACAAAATTAGGAAGTATGTGTTGGGTCAAGCAACTTACACGGGCTGTCTCCAAGCATCCCAACCTTCAGGCATCACATCTATATCAAATCTTGTTCCTTGAAATATGACTCTTGAATAAGGACCCCAAGCTCTTCCTAGGAAGAATTTACCACTCCCTACAACAAGCCCCCATGAAACACAAAACCACTATGATCACTTGGTGAACTTCTCTTCTGTGCTGTTATATAACCTCCCCATGCTCCTGAAGGTAGCAACCGACCATTCACTTTTATACGACAATTCTGCCAAACAAGAAGCGGAAATTGATCAATGAGTATAGTTTTATCTTATTTTTCCTCCAAATCTTTAATATATCGTGCAAGTAAAAACCGATATAAGTTTGGATTGGATTTCAATTGAATAACTCGGATTAAAGATTGGTTGGGTTGAATTTAAGTTGATTATTTCTTAATTCAGATTGGAATAGGGTTTGGTACCGACCGAACCCGACCGAGATGCAACCCTAATTTCATCAATCACTTTCTATATATTTTACCTCATAAAAAGATTGACCATCACCACAGATGAAATCCACTGCCCCTTCTATGTAGCAATGACTGAAGTAGTGTCGGCCGGATACATCCCATAACGTATCTTGTAATCCCACGAAACCACAACTATAAAAGGCAGATTTGTCACCATAGATTGTTGCTGCTGCTGCTGGTTTAATAGGCGGAGTGGGATATAGTGGCATATTATAACTATTCTGCAAGTAAAAATTACAAATGTGTTATGCAGTTTAATCCACATATATCAAGGTTTGATTGGATACAAATAATGATAAAAGTTAATGATTGATTCCGGAAAATACTAAGAAAAAAATATTAAAAAAATATTTTTTCATATTTGATTTCATTGAGAAATAATGAAAGGAAATCGGATATGATTAAAATTAATATAAAAATATTTTTGGAAAAAAAATTAGACATTTGACAAAATTTAGAATATATATATATGATAAAACCTACAAAAATTAAGCACAAATAAAATATTTTTATATTAAAAATACTATTTAAAGATAAAGCCAAATAGACTCTTACCCGAATATATCGGTTTCAAAATAAATATATATATGATAAAAACTACAAAAATTAAGCACAAATAAAATATTTTTATATTAAAAATACTATTTAAAGATAAAGCCAAACCGACTCTTACCCGAATATATCGTTTTCAAAATGAATATATATATGATAAAAACTACAAAAATTAAGCACAAATAAGCATTATATGATGAATAAAAATGACCCCACAAAGTTTCTTTACCTGGAAGCTTATATCCTTAGCAACAAAATTGTCTGCAGATGAAGTGAAAGTAGCACTTTGATTTGTTTCACTGTGGTCACCCCACTTGATTATTGTTGCCTCAGCACCATGTCCTTCAAGAAAGATGTATGGTTTTTCTATGGGAATATTTACCTTCTCACTGCACATTGATTGTATTTTTCAATTGTAAGTAAGAATAAAAAATATTAATAAATGGACATTTCAATGATATATAAGTGAAAAATAAAGCAATAAGGGATTAATTAATGTAGTTAATAATAGTAAATCATAATTAGGACGAACAAATAAACTCCTGGAGAAACTTTGACGCGAATCCACTCATTGTTGCCAGCAGGAATGACGTCAATAGCATCTTGAATCTTTCTGAAATTTGCTTGGCCTGATGAAGCAACAGTGATCGTCTTTGCGATACTAACTTCTGATGGAAAATATTTTTCATCAGACCTAAAATATGCAGCTCTTGAATCCTCAAAGAAGATGGTCTGCAGTATAAAAATGAGGAGTAGAAATGGAAGACACTGCATTTTGGCTTGTTACTACTTTGTCTAGAATGGTTTAGAAAAGATTGAAAGACGAAGATGATAATTTATAGATGGAGTTCTTTCGGCAATCCTAAGAGATAAGGAAGATACCATTTGATTATGTATCACCAATTGATTTTTCATTCTCTTTAATGCTTTTCTATTGATGGTAAGAAATAATTTCTTCATTAATTAGTCTTTTTATTAATTATTTCTACTAAAGTGAGTCAACTCATCATTTTTAGTTAACGAACATTTCTTGTAATATCCAACTCATCTCATGTCTACTTTGAATTCACCAATTTATTACATTAGTATATATATATGACATTTAATTTTTGGTTAATTATTAATAAATTTAATGCATTTTCCCTTCTTTAAACTCATTATATTTATTAATAATTAACCAAAAATTAAATGACAAATCTTTAGATAAGGCAATATCTTAGAGTTTGTTTGAGAACTATTTTTAGAACTTTTTTTATCTTTTCTAAAACAAAAAATATAGAAAATACGTTGTTTATGTTCAAACAGGAAATAAGATGTTTTTGGAGAACATCTTTTAATTATTTTTTTTGTTGTTTTGACTTGTTTTATGAAGACTGTTTTAATAAATAATTATACAAATATGTAAAATGATTAAAAATAAAACATTAAATAAAAAAATATTTTTAAAACATATTTAAAACAAGTTAAAAACATTTTAAGTTTTCAAACAAACTTTTGTTCTACAAAAATCAATGAATAATTTTTAAAAACTGTTCTCAAAAATAATTTTTTCAGAAATGTATTAAAAAACAATTACCAAACATATCCTTATTTTCTTAGTAATTTTCTTCTTTAATTACATTTTCTTTGTGCTTACCATCCAACCCACACTCATAATATTAAGATAAATTCATTAAATTTGTTGATGACCAAAAAGGTAAAATACATGTGAATGCCTAAGATAATATCTTATTTTTTTTCTGCCTTATTATTGTGTATTAATAACCTAAGATTTTTTTTCCTTTCTTTAATTCTCACTTTTTTATATTTGATTTGATGATAAAATCTGACTATCGATTTTTTCCTACTCCATAATTTATATCATAATAAAAAATAATCTATGGTCACCCTCAAATAATCACTAAAATATAGATTTTTAATTTTTTTAAAAAAATATCTAGAGGGGTCTCCAAAAATTCTAGAAAGTCAAACACAATACCATGAAGCTTTACTTGTGGGAGCTGTCAAAAACAGACACTGGGAGAGTTCTCACTCGCCCTCACAAACAATGGAACTAACATAGAAAGTTCTGATCAAAAGCGATTTGGTATATACTTGAAGTCGATTCATGTTTGGATAGCCTCATAATTCTTCAAGATGCCTTTGAATGGTCAGTGTATAGGGGCTCCAAGTTGGCTACTCATAACCCCCCAAAATAATAGAATAATCTAGTAGTTTGGGTTTCAAAAAAAAAAAAAATTAAATGTAGAGCAAAAGCTCGAAATTTAAAGTAGAGATACCATGAGCTTGATACAAAGAACAAATTGTGAGTGAAGATGAATAGTGGTGAGGACAAATTTCAATGTGCATGTAGCTAAATGGTGGTGAGGAAAGAGTTCATTGTGGATTTGAGAAAAAAAAAAAAAAAAGGGTTTTCAAAGATGGTGACGTGGACAAAAAATAGGGGCTTTGAAACATTGAAGTGTGAGGTGCTAAAGATCATCGTGATTTCGTCAACATGACTCTTGATGAATTGCATGTATTTGGAGATGTTTTGTGATCTTTTGATGACATACTTGATTTGTTCTTTGATTTGTTTGATGTGACCTCGAGTTGGTTTTGCATATGTGTTAACGAGAATAGTCTCTACTTATTGAGATGTTTTAGTATTGTATTTTGTTATATGAAATTTCTTAATGAAAAGTTCTTGCGTTCGATAACATGAAATTATAAAATACTTGAAAATAAATTCATCAATGTAGAATTGCTTGAAAATTAGGAAATGTATGCAACATAAAAATTTTAAGAGACTTATCTTTTTAATCCCTATACTTGAAAATTGGAGAGATTTGAAACAATTAAAGTTGTTATAAAGAGACATTTTAGTAAATGATTTATTTTTTCATGAAATTTTTGTTTATATTAAGTTGTTTTATGTTTGTGTGAATAATGACTTTTATATAGACTAAAACCTATGACCTAACCCTAAATTTCAATATGGTTTGAAGTTTTTCAACCAATCGTATTAAACTAAACTTGTGATCTTCATTCTCTTACTCTTTTTCGTTCCTTAGTGATAAGTATGAAAACTGCTTTCAAGATTGTGAGTGAAGAAATGGATTAAGAACTCGTTTATTTATAGAGTGTTTTTATAGTTTTTGCCATCAATGAACCGTTAATTAGATACTTTGAACTTTTCTTTTATTAACAACAAGAGTAATTGAAAGACGAACTTAATAAGTATTATTATTATTATTTTAAATCAATCTACTTTAATGTCACTAAAATTCATCCACGAGAAATGATGAACCAGAATTTTTAAGAAAAGAAAATTTAGTATGGTCATTAAGATTACTTCTAGTTCTAATTGTTGCCAGTTTATTAATATTGTTGTTTGTTTCAAGGGAATAAAATAGAAGACAAAATAAAAATATTAGCTTAATAATTCGTTCCTAGTTGTGTGGCAAGCCACTCATCTTGGATGAAATTGGCTCTTGTATATGGTAGCATTTTAGATTCAATCAAGTTATGTTGGGACCATTTAACTCGCTTGTTAACATTTGATCCTTTCCCACTATAGTCTTGCTCCAAGTAGACCATATTACCTCTACATTCAATGCAAATTAAGTAAAATGAAACAATGTTATATTATGTGAATTATAACTAAATCCAAAACAAAATAATGTAATATGGCAAAACATCAAGACTATGTTTGGTTCCTGAAAAATATATGCTAGTGAAATAAAAAAAATGTTAAGAAAAATGATTTTCTCATATTTTATTTAACTATGAAAAAAAGAAAGATATACATAATTAAGATTAGTAAGAAAATTACATATTTTTAAATAAATTAATTTTTAAAGAGTTAAATAAATAAAATGAATTTCAAGTCGGATTTAAAAATAATTTATTGACTTAATTTTTTTTCTTTTTATATTTTTCTTCACATTTTCTTTTCTTCTATTTTTCTTTTTTATTTTCTTTCTCTCATATTTTCCCTCAAATTCTCCAAGAACCAAACATAACGTAATAATTATATCATGGTATGAACTATTGTATGTACTAGCTACATCATGAAACTTACCTAGTCTTGTTCCAAGCATCCATCCTTTAGGCGCCAAATCTATACCGAACTTTGTTTTTTGAAATATAACACGAGAATAAGGATCCCAAGCCCTCGATCCCTAGGAAAACTCGACCACTCCCCGAAACATGACCTCCATAAAACACAAAGCCACCGGGATCCCTTTGTGAGTCTCACTTTTGTGCTGTTAACTCTTAACCTGCCCAAACATTTAAAGGTAGCAACTGACCATTAACTCTTAACCTGCCCAAACATTTAAAGGTAACAACTGACCATTAACTATTATTTCACAATTCTATCGAATAGTAAGAAGAAACTTATTAATGAACATAGTTTTAAGTTTTTATTTATTTATTATCTAAAGCTTAAATACAAGTAAAAATGAATAATTTATAATTGTCCTTAATTTAGTAGAAGTATTTTATCTCATAAAAAAAATAATTATCAATAAATATTTACTTATGCTAATTATTGATATAATATGATTACATCTTGAATGGGTTGGGATGGGTATACAAGTATTGATAATTAATCTTTTTATGATATAAGATTTAGGCATCGATATTTTCGAACCAACCCATCCAAGTTGCAATCCTAATTTTATCAGTTGCTTTTTACATATTATACCTCATAAAAAGATTGGTCATCACCATAGATGAAATCCACTACCCTTCGATGTAGCAATTACTAAGGTAATGTCGATCTGTTACATCCCATAATGTATCTTGCAATCCAATAAAATTGCAATTATAGAAAGCGGATTTATCACCATATATTCTTGCTGACACTGCTTGTTGTATAGGTTGATTGAGATCTTTTGGCACATTATAATAATTTTGCAAGCCAAAAAAGAAAAAAAAAAAAAAAGGGAGAAAACTACAAATTTGTTATTGCAAAATATCTTGATTTTAGTAGTAGACACTTACCTAGTTTTAACTATTCTTGAAATAATTAAATTGCTCTTAATTAATTGAAAGTAATTAAGAGTAATAAAATATGAAGTACTTTCTTAAAACAACAAAATTATATGTTTCTCACATTATAAAAAATTACAACTTACAAAGATGACCATAATTTGTCGTAACATAAATTTTAAAAGATGTTTTCAAGTAATATAATGATTTTATTACAAGAATTTGCCATGCAAATAGTGGATGCATGTAATTAGCCTTCAACAAATAGGGAAATCTAGCTTATTGCATAATTTCCAAAATCAATAAATTGTACAAAAAATAATACAAGTGACAATGAATTCAAAGAAAAAAAAAACCCAAGACATCTGTAATTCAAGGAAAAAGATAATGAAATTTTAGCACAAATAGACATTGTATGCTTAATAATAACTTGTATTATTCATGGAAGGAAAGAAAAATAAACCCTAGATTTGTTTACCTCAAAGTTAATCTCTTCAGCAACAAATTTATCTGTAAGTGAAGTGAAAGTAGCACTCTGATCCATTTGAGCATGGTCATTCCACTTAACTATTGTTTGCTAGCATTATATCCTTCAAGAAAGATATATGGTTTTTCTTTGGGAATGTTTTACTTTTCCTTGCGTGGTGATTGTTTTCCAATCAAAAATTAGAATCCTATAGAAAGTTACATTTGAACAAAGTGTAAAATAGCATCGAAATATATAAACATTAATCTAATGGCAAGCGAACAAAAAAAAAGCAATAAGGGATTAATTAATGCGATTAGTATTAGTAGATCGTAACTAGTACAGACATAAAAACTCATGGAAAAACTTTGATCCAAATTGACTGTTTGTTGTTAGAAGGAACAAAATCAATGGCATCTTGGATCTTGCCGAAATTTTCTTGGCTTGATTGAGATACGGTGATAGTCTTCACAATGCTAACTTTTGATGGAAAATGTTCTTCATTCAATGTTACAAGATTTCTAGATCTTGAATCCACAAAAAAGATGTTGGTCAAGGAGAAGATGAGTAGCAATGGAGGAAACCACATTTTTGTTTGGTGCTAGTTTGGATTGATAAGAGTCATTCATTAATGTGATTCATGGAGAGCTGATCCTCTACAACCTTAATTATAGATTGCGAAAATGTATGTGCTATTAGCTAGACTTTTGTATAGATCTTTCTATTACGTGGATTAATTCTTTAAAGTTTTTATTTCTATTAATAATTGTATGCAGGTAATTATTTCTTTATATTTTGAAAAAGTTTATTAGACTCATCAATAAAGTTAATGAACATTCTATACTTTCTTATCTCATTTCTTGTATCCAAATTAAATTCATTAATTTCATAGATGCCAAAAATGAAAAGATGTATCAACAAATTTTCTTGTAGATTTTCTTTTAGATTTGAAAAGGTGAAACACATGTTATTGGGTAAGACAATTTTATTTTTTGTCTTTTATTATATTAGCCCACTATATATTTTCCCTCAAATTTTATTTTCTTTGTAATAATTCATTATCTTATTAGTTTTCATGTTATGTTAAATTAAATAAATTTAATTCAACTAAAAGAAGTAAAAAAAAAAAAAAGTTATTTGTCAAGATAATATCTTTACCTTTTCATTGTATATATAGATAACACATTTTTTGTCTCTTCTATTTATTTTCTTTATCCAAACTCTCATTTCTACACTAATTTGTTAAATTTATCAACAACCAAAAAGTAAATACATATAAATAAAGTTAAAACAATATCTTGTATTTTCTATTATCATTTTTTTTTTTTGAAATCCATACCTTCCTATCCTAACTTCTTTAGCTATTATATGAGATAATAGTTGGGATTAATTTTGGAGTTTTAACTTAAATATTGTAATTATGGTTGCACCAATCTGACAATGCAAAACCTATCATCTCATCATAATTATTACAAAGATATATAGAAAAAGGTGATTAAGAAAAGGTTATAGCAAATAACTTTTTCTAAGTACTTCAAATATTTACAAGTTAATTATTTGATGAAAATATCTTATAATGGGGTTAACTAAGTTACAATATAGAAATGTGCCTTATCGAATTATTAGATGCCCCGAAATATGCATGACGCAAAAATCTTCTTGTCCATAATTGGCATACAAAAAGGTAAAAGAATTTAAAAGTTGCCATATTTTGGCATATATGTTTGGATTTCAAGGTTATTCAAATGTAACAAAGTGTATGTTATAAATTCCACATGCATTATATTATCAACTTTAAAAGATAATCAAAATTTTACGAACGGATAGAGTATGCATTATATTATCACCGCATTTCTTAATGGAAGTGTTCGAAATTGGAAAGCATATATGTAAGACAAAAATTGATAAAAATTGGATATGAAGAAACAATGATAGATTTGCCAATGAAAAAAAATATGGATTTGTTAAAGAACTCAAATCATCAACATATTAAACATAGAATTATTAAGTCTTGATGTTAAAAATCAAAGTGGAAACTACTATGTCTTAGTATTTGTAAAGACAAATACGATGTTAGCAAGGTAGTATAGACATTTCAATTTGTTCAAGTAACAATTTAATGATTTCCAAATTTTGTTTATTCCAATCATATATCTCATGTGAAGATTACTGATATTGATATATATATATATATATATATATATATATATATATAATCTTGCAATTTGGTTTGGTTGTGGATATATTTAATAAAATCCCTGGTGATGAGATTTATACATAGAAATGATTATTAGATTTTTGGATAATGGTTTATTTTTTTCTTGTGATTTCATTAATTTTGTATTAAGTTGTTTTGCGTTGATGCATCAATGGACTTTTAGGTAACAAATGAAGATCTATTTTGAGGTTTTTCTTTTAGAAATAAAATTCCTTGTAGTGACGGACTTCTAGTGTAAACAACGAGAGCAAAGTTTAAAATCGCTAGATATAGTTTTTTGAAGTTAACTTAAAGGGAAGAGGGAAAAAATGAGTGTAGAGAGGTGAAGAAGAAAATGAAACATGTCATCATACAATAAGGCGTTTACAAGACATTACGGAGAAAGTTGAGGGAATCTAAAAGATAGGGACTATGAATAAGATGGAAATGATGGATGTAAAAAAACCAAGGACTAAAATTTTGATTAAAAAAAAAAAAAAACTTCAAAAACCCTATACAGAGACGATACAAATTATTGAGAGATAATAGGGGAGAAAATATTCTATGTTTGCTTTAATTCATAAATGAACTCACGAATTAGCAGAACACGATCCAAAAATCTCAAAAATTGAATGTGCACATACATGCACACTCATATGACATATATCTTCATAAATTGATCAGGTATTGACCATGAGGTCAATTTAATTTGGGTTGGTCTTCTATCCATCCATCCTTGTCATTGAAAGATGGGCTAAGAAGATCTTGTAGCTCTTGAGTTCCGTCAAGTTTCTTTAACCAAGGAACTCGTTTCGAAGTATCCGCCCCTTCGCCGGTACACTCTACCTCCGCATAAGTTGGTTGGTTCCTACAATTTTAGCACAAATTAAGAATAATTAATATCATGATCGTTGATATTATAAAATACATATATACTAAGCCAAAAAATTGAAGCACTCATTAGTAGTAAGCTGTTAATAAAAATAGAATCGTCGGGATATGATAAAGTATGTTGACACTTACGGGTCTGCTTCAGCATTATCCCATCCCTCTGGTCTCACAATGTTTGCAAATTTCGATTGATAGAACAATACCCTTGAATAAGGTCCATATGCCCTACCAAGATATGTTGGACCAACCCCATATAGTTCTGCAGATTTGAACACAAAACCAGATTCTGCATGTGGGCTTTCTCTCTTCTGTGCAGTTATGTAACCAGAGCCAATTGAGTTTAGTTTGCAGTCCTAAAAACGCAAACAAAATTCTATGTTAAGAGACTGTGAAGAGTACATGAAATATTGGTTACTGACTATGATTTTCATATAGTTTGATTCTGACCTCATAAACCGAAGTGCCGTCGCCAAAGATGAAGTCTACGTGGCCCTCAATGTAGCAAGATTTGAAAAGATGGTGACCTTCTTTGTCCCACAATGTATCTTGCACACTAACAAATCCACACTCATAGAATGAAATATGCTCTCCATGTACCATGGCAGCAACAGCACGATAAGCACCGTTATCGTCTTTGTCTTGGAGGTGTGCGAGTTCTTCATGATTCAGTGTATTCTAGTGGAGGAGCCAAAAAGAATCCATGCATGATTGATAAACAATTAGAAGGACAAACATATAAATAAAATTTAAAATTTGTTTGAGTCATTTTAGGAAGGATTTCTAACATTTCTAACATGAAAATTTGTATCAAAAAAGTTGTTTTCAAGTGCTAAAAAAGGTAGAAACTCTTTTTAAAATTATTACTGAACAAGCTTTTAGATTAAGACCCTATTTGATAACTATTTTTGAAAAAAAAAAATTATTTTCTAGGACACAAAAATAAATAAAAAAATCTCTTAGATTAAGGTTTTATTTGGTAATTATTTTCAAAAAATAGAAAATTATTTTTTAGAACACGAAAAAAAAAACTAGAAAACATGTTTGATAATTAGAAAATAAAAACAATTTTCTATTTGTAAAAAAAGAAAACATAATGTTTTTATAAACACATCTCTTGGTCATTTAAAAAAAAACGTCTCAAACATCTTTTAATTGTTTTCTAAGGATTGTTTTAAAAATCAATTATATAAATACGAAGAATGATTAAAAATAATACGCTAAATGTAGAAGTTATTTTTATAACATATTGAAAAAACATAGAAAACAAGTTAAGAACATTTAAAATAAAATAAAATTCCATACATACTTTTTTCTAAAAAAACTATTTCTCTTTTGAAATCACTTTCTAAACAGGGCTAGATTACTTGATCAAAAGATTAATTACCTTGAAAGTTATGCCTTTTGCAATGAAATTGTTTGCACCTTTTAACATCAAGGGAGCCTCTCTTAGTTGTAGACCAGAAGACTTCCAAGCAAGAATAGTGTTATCCTTACCACCACCCTCCAAAATAATATTCGACTTAATGCCATTAATTAAGATAGTCTCACTACAAAAATGCATGAACAAATGATTAGAATAGGATCATAATATTGCATGCTTACCTATATATAAGGAGAAATATATAAGAATAAGATAATAATATTACGTGTAAACCCCAGAGGCAAGTTTAATCAATGTCCATTGGTTACTGAAACTAGGAACACCTTGATCAATGGCATCTTGGATTTTTCCATAATCTCCTGGTATCGAGATTTGCTTGGCAATGGAAGCTGGATCTGCTTCAGTTAACATCCAGTCTCCATAACTAAACAGAAGAAAAACAAGAATGATTCTGATCGACGACATTGTGATGAAAAAAGATGTCAAGAAACCGAAAACAATGAACTAATATGGGGTAGGAATCTATATTGATATCATTTATATAAGCCACTACAACTCTATTTATGTCATGTTGTAAGATTTAGCTATTACTTTAATTTCTCTCTTAATCTAAATATCCCAATGATTGAATTATAGAAATGAATTAGGTTATTTGAAATCTTTGTGAGAAGGCATTGTGTCTACAAATTGTCTTGTCATATTTTCCCAAATGAGCAAAAGAAATTAAATTCAAAATTGTTTCCTAGAAAAAAAAAATGTCTTGTGTGTTTTTTTTTTCTTGAAATGAATGCTTGGACCATTGCTTTAATTGCCTAAAATGGAGTAGTTATTATTTATAAACATTAGATATGAGAAATTTAATAACTTCTTTAACTCCATGTGATTATACATTAGGGTATGTCAAAATGATTCCTCTAGAAAATTATAATGTCTTTATTGGAAAATGACTTAAATTCTTGTTTGGGATATTTTTTTTTTTTGAAAAGAATATTTTATAGAGTATTTTATGTATTAATATTTCCTTTTATATATATATATATATATATATATGTTTTTTATTGTATAAGGAAAGTTGATAAAAAGATCTTTATAAATATTATAAGATATAAGATGATAAAAGTTCAGAGATAGAAATGAAATTATATAAGGTAAACAAAGACAAAGAAGAATAAGAGAAATCTAATAAAATCTATTTTTATTCCAATGTCAGGAAAAGTCAAGGTTTTATATATAGATTTTTAGTATACATTAGTTGTGTCTTTACTTAAAAACATATTCTTTAATACATGCTAAACATGTCTTTCATGCTAATACATTTTTGAAATAATTGGGTAAAATGATAAAATATCTCCTTCTATGGAATGCACTAACATTCAACTATTCATTAATCAAAAGAAAAGAAGGATTATAATAAGAAAACTCTAGAAAAAACACATCTCAATTGTGGTCGGGTAGGGAGCAAACTTTGCCATACATCATATAAAAAAATTGTTCCCACTTGAAACACAACAAAACTAATTAATTCAAACTTCACAATTCAACAATCTTCCACTTCAAGACTAAAATGTAAGTAAACAGTCTCCTTCATTGAAATGGGTATGGTGTACTCAAACAATTTGTCCTCACCCTCGACCCAACATTCCAAGCAAAGCCTAACAAAAATAATTCAGGCTTCACAATTTGACAAATACAGCTAAGTGTTGGAAGAAAAATTAAAAAGCAAAAAGAAACGAAGGATTAACCGTTGCCATGCATGATCATTAATCTTAACACATATTTTGAACTATTAAATCAACATTTTCCATAGGTTGTAACTTGCAACAAACATTTTCACCTTCTGTCATAAACAAAGTAGAGAAGACTGATCAGTACTTAATATGCATTTCGAAAAATGAAGTTCCCAGCTAGAAGTACTGGCTCAGTGCAGATTAATTTCCTTCTGTGAGTGGGAGAGGAATTTTCTCCAACCACATTTCTTTGTCAATGAAATCTGGAGACTTCACAAAGAAATTCAAATCTTTTGTACTAAGCTTCTTTAGCCACTGAATCCGCTTTCCCTTGTTTGCTCCTTCTCCCGTGCAATCCGCCTCCACAAATGTGACGGTATTCCTGCATGACAACCCTATTAACTCGATCAGTAGCTCAAAAAATGCCTAATGGACAAGAATGACTCAATGACAGTATCGAACAAATTCAGCCATTAGCTCTATGATAATGAATGTATGCAGTACTGGACAAGTAATCTTACAAGTGAGAACCCTGGTTCCATGGTGACCATCCCTCTGGAACTATGATAGGGGAGAAATTCGTCTTGTAAAAAATTACTCGAGAAAATGATGTATATGGTCTTCCAAGAAATGTTTGGCCTGTTCCAATCACTTGTCCAAATTTGAACACAAACCCACTGGGATCCTCTAAGCTTCCTCGTGCTTGTGCTGTGATGAAACCAGGCCCGAGTCCTAGGGCTGTTCCCAGTACATTGATAACGCATGTCTATGGAAAAAATGAACATGATCAATACACAATTATATGGGATACGAACAATGGTATTATTGGTTAATTTGTGAAGGGAAAAAATGTGAAATATTTGTGATTTTTGTTTCAGTTAACCTGGAAAACAGACTGGCCACCACCCCAGATGAAATCTACTGCACCTTGAATGAAGCAATTTTTGTAAAGATGGCGGCCCCTATCGTCTGTCACCGTGTCTTGCAGGCTGCTGAAACCGCATTTATAGAAAGAAACTTTGTCTGCATCGACTAGAATTGCCGGTGCCCATGTCATACGAGTCCCATTGTTAGATGGAATTAATATGTTGTAAGTATTCTGTCAGCAGATCAAATAGGTATTCAAGAGTTCAATGCTCACATATGCTCAGACAACAATCAACAATGTTAATTACTAAGACACGAAATTAGTGATTGTTTGGAACAGAAACTCAATTAAGATCAAAACAAGCTTGTTCTTATTCTCCATGTATAAAAAATAAGTGAAAGCAGTGCCCTAGGTTCTGTTTGGAAAGTACTTTAAAAATTATATCTAAAAATTAAAATAGTTTTTGAAAACTGATTTTGAAAACCATTTTATAACGTTTTGCTTAACACGTTTTTTATATTTTAAAAAAATAGTTTTTATATGTAGTACTTTATTTTTAATTATCCCTCATATTTATATAATTAACTTTTAAAATAACTCATGAAAAACAAGTGAAAATAATTTAAAATAAAGTAAAATATGTTTAAAAAAATACCACATTTCTTATTATTAACAAAATATTTCGGACTTTTTTCTTGTTCTAAAAAATAAAATAAAAATGTTTTTAAAAATAGTTATCAAATATTCCTTTAAATTTTTTCTCAAAGCCAACCTTGTTTTGAGAATAAAGAGCTATTCTATTAAAGGGATATAATAAATGCACATTTTGAAGACTAACTTCTATATTTTAGAGTTAAATATCTATTTTGGACAAAAATACCCTTAATAATTTTTTAATTCCAATCTCACATCAAGCATTTTTTGTATAAAAAGTGTAAAAATGAAGTTATATACATATAGAGGTTATTTTTCCAAATATGGGTATTACCCCGTATCTTTTAATCAAATATTCTAATTTAAAAAGCCATTTTCTATTCTAAAAAAGGAAAAACTCATTTTAAAAATAATTATCAAACAAATCTTTTTAACTTTTTCGAATTGTATATATATACATATTCAAATCCTCAAAGTTAAATCTACCTTTATTGAGAGTTTATATGATTAAGTTGAGTTGCCCTACCTTGAATGTTATATAACTTGCAGCAAAATTATCTGCATGAAGTATAAAGCTAGAGCTGTTTTTGGAGTTCCCAGCATCCCTCCATTGGATAATCGTTGTTCTTCTGCTCTTTCCTTCGAGAAAGATGAAATGTTTCTCTTTGGGGACGATGACCTTTTCACTACAAACATCAAATTGCAAGATTGTCAATGATTGAAGCTTGAAATTATTTTGTATAGCTAGCTTAATTAAAAGATAAACATATATATAGAACTAGTTAATTACCTGTAAATCCCAGGGTTGATACGGATTCGTATCCACCTGGTATTGTTTTCCGGCACAGAATCAATGGCTTCTTGAACTGTGGAAAATTTTCCATGGCCGGACTTATCGACAACGATGACGGATTGAGCATCGTTTTGATGATTATATATCACTTGCCTGTGATTCAACTTTGATGCCCTCAAACAAAGGAAGAAAGCCATTAAAAGATGGAGAAAGAGGCCAGGAGAATACATTTTGGAGAACTGCACCATAGGTTTATATTTCACTAAAACATTTGCCTTTGTACATTACTTGTTTTTTCCTATTGTATTTATTGAGTAAATTTTCTTAATACATAGTTTGGTTTAAGTCTGTTTGATAATGATTTTATGAAGTGTTTTTAATTAAAAAGTGTTTTTTTTAAATTAAAAATTAAATGTTTAACAAAATTCAATAAACACTTTTGATTAAAATATAAAAAATCATTTTTAGTGTTCAAAAATCACTTATGGTGTTTTTTGTTTTTTAAAAATACTTTTAGAAAAAATAATTTCACTAAAAATATTTTATTAAAATTATTGTCAAACACATACTAAATCTCTGAAGATAATCTTTGTAATATATTTTGGCAAAACATTTAACACACTCAGGATTAGTTTACCATATAAGTAACTATTTAATAATAAAAAAATTAAGTCATTAATTAAAAGTAAGTCAAATAGTATATATATATATATATATGAGATAAAGCTGAAAAAGCCAAAATGCTAAGTGGAAAAAATTTACCTAGAATTGATAATAGATAGTCTAGTAGTTATTATGGTTTAATTTTTCTAACCAATAATTAGTAGCTATATATTATTTTATAATATAAGTAAACTGTATTATTGGATAAAAATAGTAAACAATTGATGACAAAATTAATATTATGATGAATTTGATGTATAATTAATAATTATAACTTTGTATAACATTATAAATGAATATAATAACACTACAATAAATAAGGGGTCTTGCCACAAATTAATTTGTGATTAAAAGAAAGCATTTTGTAGTAAAAGATTTTTCCACAAAAAATTATTTATGGCGAGTTTATTACTAAAAGCCTATAAGAAATTATTTTTAACTTTCAAACTTAGTTTTATAGCAAAAATAAAAAAATTTGGCCACAAAATAAAATTTGTGACAATATGTTATTTTTCACGGCAAAATAAAATTGGTAACAAATATGTCATTTTTGGGCACAAAATTCATAAAATAAAACAATATATCAAATTTGTCAAGCATTCTAGATTAGCACAAAATTGAGTTATTTAGCGGGGAGATAAATGATCGAATTGTAAAAGGTTGACAACAATGCAAATCTCATTATGAATCAAAGACTACTTAATTTCGATGTATTGACATAAAATCAAGAAAATTGTCAAAAGGTGTAGAATTTTAGAGGACCATAATATAAACACATATATATGATCTACAATGATGAGAAGACTCAAATCATTTACAACATATAAATTTTATGAAAGTTACATTTAATTAATATTAAAGGTATCACCTAAATTTCAAATTTAACCAAAAAAAAAAAAAAAACCATCCTCTAATGCCACTTTACTTTGCCCCAAAAAAATGCTATATTTCAAATAAGGATGGACTAATTTATTCTTTCATACATCTAATTGATGATTTTGTTATTAGTTTAGAGTTACCTAGGTTATCAACTGTGTTACATTATTCGCTTTATTTTGACTTTAAGATTATGCTTTAAGATTTTGAATTCTGGAGTGTGAGGTCCAAATGGGCTAAAAACTAATTAAGCCAAAAATTTAAAATTGGCTTATTTTAATTGAAATTCTATAGACTATTGCATTGGTCATTAGTTTACTAGTTAGTCATTTAAATAAAACTTGATTTTTGAACAAGTCACCAAATTAATTTGAAATAATACTTACAAAGTGGAACCTACAAAATATTAACTCCCTACAATTGAAATTAACATTAATTCCATATTTTAATATATTTCGATTTGGGTAAATTACTAGAATATTAATTTTCATCTGCCTAATTAATCGGGAATTATTAAGCGTAATCACCCCATAAATATTTGATTGTCACCATTCTAACCTTCATCTCTTGAAAATAAAATAAGGTGATAAAGTGTTACAACTTAATAGTTAAAAACATAAAGCTCATAGTCTAGTGATTTAGGATTGTTACTAAGAAGGGTAAAATTGTTATTGAAATCATAAAAAATAATTTGGTATTGAAAAATTAACAAATTTAAAGAGTTTTTCCCAACTTCTAAAATTGGTGGGGGGTGGAATGAGTTTATCTAGGTTTAATTAGGTGATAAAGTGCCACAATCTCTATAATTGGAATCATTTTATATAAATAAGGAAATTTTGTTACTAAAATTATTTAAAATAATTGTCATAATAAAATTAAAAACATAATAGTTTAGAAAGTTTTTGTCATATTTTGAAGTTAGGGGATAAATTGAGTTGTATCACTTTCAAAAAATTTAAGGTTTTTGGAAGATTTTAAAATTTAAGTTGAGGGTGAGATTTTGTGAGTTTTAAGATAGTCCATAAAGTGTCATCATCTTAATTTATAGTTGAAATCAATTTAAAATAAGAGTACATTTTTATTTAAAATATTTAAAATAATAAAAAATAGCTTGTCACCAAAATTAATAAAGTGAAATAGGCTTTTAGAATTCAAGGATGAAGTGAGTTTTTTCATTTTCAAAATTAGGAAAAAAGTTTTAACAACATTTTAAGATGGGAAAATAAAAGTTTCACTGTGTCTAAATATAGCCAAAATCATCTTGGAAGAAGGGTGAATTTGTTATTGATTTAAAATAAGTTTAGTCATTTAATCTTGTAAGGTGTACCCTTTCAAACTCTCATGTCTAAAAAAATTGCTACTTCTTCACGTGCATTCACTCTTGTTGCCTCCCGTACTCGACCCCTTTCACTATTGTTGGCTTTAATGCTATTAGCTCGACTCGTTCAATTGACCAAATTTATTGAATTAATAGAATTGACTAGATCAAGATCAACATTATGTTCTCTCTAACTATCATAAAATTCATAATCCTTTTCATCTATGGTAATATAAAAAGGAAACTTTAAATCCTTTCTATGTACTTTTTCTTCTTAAAATCTATCATAAATTCTTTCTTTCACGTATCTAACTCTACAACAAAAACTTTTAGATAATGTTGATTTCCTTACTTTCAAATTCTTTTATTGTCTATACTTGACTTTCAAGTTCTAATTGGAATACAGTTTGATTATCATTTTCTTTAAATCCATCTCTTTCTTACTTGATTTACAGACATATCTTTCACTTAATTTATTAATCTAGTGAACCACAAATTCAAATAGAATGTTAGGAAGTTTTGTTAGCTTTTAAAATTAAAGGATAAAGTGAGTTTTTGTCGAGTTCCAAAATTAAGAGAAATGTAAGCTTATAGTATATTTTAAAATTTGGGAAAAAGGTAATTTTTTTATCCAATTTTTAAGATTATGAGATCAAACGCCACATCTCTATACTACAATCATTTTGAAATAAATGCAAATTTGTTATTAAAACTATATTAAAAATAAAAAATATATTTGTCATAAAGCTAAAAGTTTTGAAGGTTTGTGTTAACTATAGAATTCCGAAATAAAATGAGTTCAAATGATTTTCAAAATTAGGGGAAAATTGGATTTTTTTACTTCTAAGATTAGGAGATAAATTATCACCATCTCTCCGTAGTTGAAATCATTTTGAAGTAATGACAAATTTGTTAAAATTGTTTAAAATACTAAAGTATCCATTTTTGTCTAAAACTTAATAAAACAAAATAGTCTAGAAAGTTTTTATTGACTTTTAATATTAGACAAAACTGAGTCTTTGTTACCCTTCAAAATTAGGGGAAAAGTAGTTTTTGTCGACTTTGAAGATTAAGAGAATATAAAGTGTCACCACCTCTATATCTAAAAGCATGTTCTTCGAATTTCTATAACTAGAGAGATTCTTATTTCATTTATTTACATTTTGTTCCTTACTTGAATTAATTACAATATTATACTTTTCATTTTACTAGTGAGCCTTGAGTTCAAATAGTGACACCAGGAATTTTTTTTTTTTTTTTTTGGGCTTTTAAAATTAGAAGATAAAGTGATAGAATTAGGAGAAAAAGTGACTTCATGTAGCTTTAAAATTCAAGGTAAAAATATGTTATTGTCAGGTTTTAAGATAATGAGATAAAATGTCACCACCGTCATAGCCCAAGTCATTTTGATATAATGACATATTTGTTTTACAAATTATGTACAACAACAAAAAAAATATTTTATCATAAAAAAATTTAACAAAATATAACAGTTTAGGAAGTTTTTGTTGACTTTTAGAATGAGTGGGTTTTATCGGTTTCCAAAATTAGGGGAAAATTTGAGTTTTTTTTTCACCTTTTAAGATTAGGAGCGTCACCGCACTATAGCTAAGTAAGGGCAGATTTGTTATTAAAATTTAATTCAAAACTTAATAAAACAAAATAGTTTAGTAAGTTTTTGTCGGCTTTTAAAATTAAGGGATAACATGAGAATTTCCCAAATTCCAAAATTAGAGGAAAAAGTGAGTTTTTGTTGGCTTTTAAATGAAAGGATAAATTGTCACCATCTACCTATCTAAGCAACTTTCATATAATCTACCTATTCTAGAAATGCATGTCCTTTAAATTTTTGTATCTCTGTTTTATTTAAATTCATCTCTTTCTTGCTTCCTACAATAATAACTTCACTTTTTTAAGTTAGTGAACCACAATTTCAATAGTGATGTCATATACACATATAAACATCAATGATTTTGCAAATAATTTCATATCATATAAACACATATAAACACCATTTCATGGTTGAGATAATTTATTATTCAAGCAATCCAAATGGAAAAAGATAGAAAAGATAAGAAAATACAACCACATCTTCTCCAACTCAACCTAACCTTCACTTGGCAACTATTCTCAAACCATAATGACATTGAAACCCTAATCAACTATGTGATTGTTCAATATGGAGAACTTAAAGGATGAAGACCTTATGTCCCAATACATTCCAATGAGCATACCCTCTTGAAGATCTCGACGCCTCACAAAATCATTCATCCAACTAGAATGAATGATGAAGTTTTCATCTTGTGACCACTTCTTAAAAAACAAGCTATGCTTAGTATCGGTGTCAACATCAATAATGACAATAGGAACTTGCTCACTATTAAGCACTTTTGCCACCATGTTTGCCTCCCAATACTTAAAAATGTGGTTGTGAACTTGCTCAGGGGTTAGTTCAAGGGCCCCTAGAGATGAAACATCATTAGCATTAAGAACTTTGTTGATCTCCCATGGGAAGAGTTGCAAGAGTTTGGGAGGTTCAACTCTTTTTTCAACAATCTCCCAACGACGCTCATGAGGGCTACAACCATATCGCTTTATTTCTTCTTCTTCTTCAACTTTTGTGAGGAGAAAATGATGGAAGGTAGTTTTCTCCATTTGGAGAAATGACGAGTGCAATGTTTGAAAACAAGGAATTTAATTGAATTGAGAAGGTTCAAGTGTGAATCATTATGAATTGTCATGTCTTTTATTATTGTGATTACAATATGGTAAGCTTTTATTACAAGAATCCAAAAATATCCTAATATATCATATGACATTAAACATATATATAAATGATTTCTAGGCATACACTCAACAAATTTGAATACATTGGAGTTGGATATGTATGCTTATATATTTTGGGAAATTTTTTGTAATCCTACTTATTTAAAGGGAATTAAATGATAAAAAAGTATGAAAAATAAATTATTTTCCCAACATCCTAGGTCAAACTAAGTGAGGCTAGACATCTAAGACAGATGTGATCCCACCTTGAATTTTCGAGGCAATGGTCTAGTGTGCCAATCCTAAAGTAACAAATGTCATAATTGGTACAAGAGCTAAAATTAAGTCATCATTGGGTAGGGTTAATCATGGTTCAATCTCAAACCATGAGTAATCAACTATTTATAATAAAGGAACCAAGTCAGGGAAGTATACGATGGAGCGAGACAATATCGAAGAGGGCTCTCTCATCCTTGTTTATGCTTGTAATTTTTTCCCTCATCCCTACCTTATTACCTATCTTAAAAAAAGGTGGGTCTGGGAAAGAAAATCCCCATTAGTGGTATAAGATTAGTGGTATAAGTTTCCCATCCTCGTGGCCACTAGTGTTCCCCAACTTTTTAAAATTTATAAATTTGCATATAATAAATAATATAAGTAAATTATTAAATGGGTTCTTGCTTTTGCTATTTTTTTCAAAAATAATAATAATAATAGTTAAGAACTTATTTATGAAAAGGCTATTACAATACATGCATTTGAAAGATATTTAAATTTTTATTTATTTAATATTTTAATTAGATTAATAATTAGTATTTTTATGACACTTTAATGTTAAAAGAATTAATATATTTTATGAAAAACATCAAATATCAAAAGAATAATTAACTTAATCTATTATTAATTGAGTATTTATTTTTACTAAATTAATGTATTCAATAATATATAACTTATTTATGAAAAAACAACTATATGTTACATGCAGTTTGAAAGATATTTAATGAATAGTTATACTTACATCCTCAAATACCTTTGTACATCCACCTGAATTAAGATTTTTTTTAGGACAAAAATAACCCTAAATGAAATAACCAAATACCCTTGGAGTTTAGCATTGTCCAAAAGTGTACTTTGGGGCACTTTGAAGGCATATGAAACTATACTTTCAGCCTAAATTCCACACAATCATTTTTTATTTTTGTTTTCTCACCTCTTTTCCATATGAAACTATACTTTCAGCCTAAATTCCACACAATCATTTTTTATTTTTGTTTCTCATCTCTTTTCCACTTTTTAATATTCTCTCATTTCTAAAACACTTTTAAATTATTTCTAAATATTATTTTACTATTTTTACGAATTTTTATTAAATTTTATATAAGTTATAATTCCTAAAATATATTCATGTGTACCAATATTAACACTTTGTACAATGTAAGGAATGATGGTCCCACATAAATTTTTAAAAGCTTAGAATTAAGTTTTTTAGGATAAATATAAAAAATATGTGTCTAAGACATAATTTTGATATAAATGCTAAAGTCAAATGTTTTTTATGAAACTTTTCAAGACACTACTTACATGTGACATACATTGCTATATATTTCCAAATAATTTTTAATTTTCAATTTCTTTAAAATTATTTTTTGAAATTTTGCTCTATTTAGGCAAAAAAATTTAAAATTAGAACTTATTTGGTAATAGTTTTCAAAAACGGTTTTCTATTCAGAATTAAAAAAAAAAAAAGAAGGAAAAAGCATTCATTAACGAGAAATAAAAAAACAAGGTGTTTTTGGAGGATTTTTTTAATTGTTTCCTTTGTTGTAACTTACTTTTTGAGACCTGCTTTTAAAAAATAATTATATAAATAGGAAAAATGATTAAAAATAAAAAATTATATATAACAAGTTATTTTCAAAACATATTTAAAAGGAATACAGGTTAAAAACATTTCAGATTTTTAAACCGGCTTTTATTTAACAAATCATTCAATAATTTTCAAAAACCATTCTCAAATATTGTTTTTCAAGATTATTTTTGAAAACCGTTTTCAAATCAGTTAAGAATGAAGACTAAAAACCCCAAACGGCCCAACATGATTCATAGCCCATGAAGCTGAGGCCAGCTTCAAAATCCCCTATTTAAGATCCTTAGCCGCTACAGACTATCAGAAAAAGGATGAGCTCAACTGCAACTACAGCCACAGAAGCTCCCTATCATCATCATCATCTGATTCCAAAAGGCCACTCCACAGAGACCTCTAAACTCTCCCACAAAGCAATCTTACATCTCCTCAACACCCAATGCACAACTTCTCTTCACCATCTCAAGCAAGCCCATGCACTTATACTAAGGACTGGCCACCTCCAAGACAGCTACATCGCAGGCTCCTTAGTAAAATCCTATGCAAATGTAAGTACTAATCGATATCTCAGCTTCGAGAGTTCGTTGAGAGTGTTCGACTTTGTGCGGAAACCGAATGTTTTTTTGTGGAATTGTATGATCAAGGTGTGTATTGAGAACAATGAGCCCTTTAAGGCCATCTTACTGTATTATGAGATGGTGGTTGCACACTCTAGGCCTAATAAGTACACATATCCTGCAGTGCTCAAGGCCTGCAGCGACGCCGGGGTGGTGGCAGAGGGGGTTCAAGTCCATGCCCATTTGGTGAAACATGGCCTTGGTGGAGATGGACACATATTGAGCTCAGCGATTAGGATGTATGCATCATTTGGACGCTTGGTGGAGGCACGGCGAATTCTTGATGATAAGGGTGGGGAAGTGGATGCTGTTTGTTGGAATGCTATGATTGATGGGTACTTGAGATTTGGAGAAGTTGAAGCAGCTAGAGAGTTGTTTGAAAGTATGCCAGATAGGAGTATGATCAGTACTTGGAACGCGATGATTAGCGGCTTTTCTAGATGTGGCATGGTGGAAGTTGCTAGGGAGTTTTTTGATGAGATGAAGGAAAGGGATGAGATATCTTGGAGTGCCATGATTGATGGTTATATTCAAGAAGGGTGTTTCATGGAGGCCCTGGAAATTTTTCATCAAATGCAGAAAGAGAAAATTAGGCCAAGAAAATTTGTGCTTCCTAGTGTGCTGTCTGCTTGTGCTAATTTGGGAGCACTTGATCAAGGAAGATGGATTCATACTTATGCGAAGAGGAACTCCATTCAATTGGATGGAGTGCTGGGTACTTCTTTGGTGGACATGTATGCAAAATGCGGGCGAATCGACCTAGCATGGGAGGTTTTTGAGAAGATGTCAAACAAAGAAGTCTCCTCTTGGAATGCCATGATCGGGGGGCTGGCTATGCACGGTCGGGCTGAGGATGCCATCGACCTCTTCTCAAAAATGGACATAAACCCGAATGAAATCACCTTTGTGGGGGTCCTGAATGCTTGTGCTCATGGAGGTTTGGTCCAAAAAGGCCTAACAATTTTCAATTCAATGAGAAAAGAGTATGGGGTTGAGCCCCAAATTGAGCATTATGGCTGCATTGTAGACCTTCTAGGAAGGGCCGGGCTCTTAACAGAGGCGGAGAAGGTCGTAAGCTCAATCCCAACTGAGCCTACTCCAGCAGTTTGGGGAGCACTCCTGGGGGCTTGCAGGAAGCATGGAAATGTCGAATTGGGTGAAAGAGTGGGGAAGATTTTACTTGAGCTCGAGCCGCAGAACAGCGGCCGCTACACATTATTATCAAACATCTATGCAAAGGCCGGAAGGTGGGAAGAAGTAGGAGAAGTGCGAAAACTGATGAAGGAAAGGGGAATAAAGACAACTCCTGGAACCAGCATTATCGACTTAGGCCGAGGCGAGGTCCACAAGTTCATAATTGGGGATGGCTCACACCCTCAAGTGAAGGACATCTACCAAATGCTGGACAAGGTCAAGGAAAGGCTGCAGATGGAAGGCTATGAACCGGACCCGTCTCAAGTTTTGTTCGATATTGACGAAGAAGAGAAGGAGACCGCAGTTTGGCAGCATAGCGAAAAGCTTGCCATTGGTTTTGGCCTAATCAACACAAGCCCAGGAACAACCATCCGAATAGTGAAGAACCTAAGGGTGTGTGAGGACTGCCATTCTGCAACCAAGCTTATCTCGCAAGTGTATAACCGAGAAATCATAGTGAGGGACCGTATCAGGTATCATCATTTCAGAAATGGAGCGTGTTCATGTAAGGATTTCTGGTGAAAATTTAAGCAGAAACCGCATATGCCAGCAGAAGTACTCAACCAATCAACATCGAAAAATAACAAATTGTAACATACTATTGTAGTATGTGGCTCATATTTGAACAAAAAGACATGTGGAGAAAAATAGGCAAAATACCAAAGCGAATTGGAATTTCATTCCTAACTGTTAGTATAATTACCCTTCTTTATGTAACCCTAATTTTAACATAATGAAAATTCTTTTTCCTTGTTCCCGTGGACGTATGTAATTAGCCGAACCACGTTAAATCTCCATTTTTTTTTTTCTCGTTTTTTTTATTTTTTGTCATTAATCGTTACACGGATTCCAACACATACCAATACTAAAACACACAGTAGGGGCTTTTATTTTCATCTAGTTTTTGACAAACAAACAAAGTGGCCTAAAGGCCCAACCCCCGTGACATATCATACACAAAACATAGTACAGTTCCAGCAGCTAAGAAACACATTCAACATATGGATTTTATGGAATTAAAGTTTTGTGTCCTTGACGAGGGGGCTCATCAGGGTAGAAATGGTGAGTTGAGCCGGAAGCCGACGATCCTTGACCATTAGAAGCTTCATCGCTCTCATTCTTTTCTTCGCTGTTGCTGTTAACCTGGTCAGCAGTCACCCCATTACCATTCATGCCTGATTTTGCAGGAACAAGGCTTGGTTTAACATCGGTTTCGCCTCTGGCCCCCTTCACCTCCTCGAGCATAAGCCGTCTGGCGTCCGCTTGAAGGCATAACAACATTGAACTGATGACGAAAACAGTAATGATCGCCGTCTTCATTTTCACTGTTGAGAAAATGTCTGTAAAATCAATGGCAAGACAATTAGAGAAGAGTTCTCAGAAACGGTTTAAAAACACTTTTTAAATAAAGCTAAGTGTCTCAATTACTCTCAACATACCTGATGATGGTCCTTCCTCAAAGCTGATTGATGAAGCTGGCGGATTGGAGGGAGAGAATTTATAGAAGAGTAGTTTCTTCACTTCATCATGATCAGCAGGAAGATGAGAGACAACGTGGGCACTAAGAATATGAACATGTAGTGGAGAAGCCATAACTTGAAGGCCTCAATGGAAGTAATTATGAAGTGATAGGTTACAAATCGATAAAACATGGGAATATGATGGAAAGTTTTTTGTTTTTATACTAGGAAATTTCTTATAGGTTATCTTTGTATCTCGGAAAATTTGAGAGAAAATATAAGAAAAAAAAATTAGAAAGAAAAAGTAGAAAAAAAACGAATGCTGCATCAAACTTGTTTCAATTAATTTAACTTTTTAATATAAAAATTAAATAATTTAAAAATACTTAAGTTTTTAACTAATTTTAAGAGAAAATCGTTTTATTATTATTATTATGATTTTCTTCTGTTAGTGTCTTCAAAAATCAAACATAATCATAATGAACTTTGATGATGATCCCATTTTAGGGTTCAAAAAGCAAGAGCTATTAGCAGCAAACAGCATCGGCATATCGGATAGATAACATGCTGATTGGTAGATGATAGGATCTCAATGAGAATATATAATCTTGATGAAGTATTGGGGCATCTGTCAAGTGCAGCTTGCAATGAATTCATTTTGAAAGTTTTTGGGTTGAAGATGATGATTTGCACAATAAGGTGAGCCCTGGTTCATAGTGGTAAGTGACTGGACTTTCCCCCACTTCTTGAATAAAAATTTTGATTTTTGTAAAACTTCATGTGACAAATGGCTCACCAATTTATTGGAAAAAAGAGTGTCCTCAAAGGTTGTTATTGTAAAATAAAATACCGAATAAATTCCACTTATCTCTATTGAGGTTTGAGCTAATATGGATGAAATTTTATTAAATACTTCTTTTATTTTAAATCAAAATGATGTGGGTGAAAATAACGAGAAATGAATATGAAGTATTTGATGAAATTTTAAATTAATAATTTCTTAATGTGTTTGGCCCAAACCTCAAAAAAAAAATGCATGAAATTAACCCTAAAATGTTAGGGATTTTTAAAACCATTTTCATATTTTTGTTGTTTTCAAAAATAAAATTCTATTTACAAATTCAAATATAAAAATTGTTTTTTTTTTGTGCATAATGTAAAAAAAAAAAATTGTCTATTCTTCATATTTTTAATTATTTCTTAAAATGATTTTTAAAAAAATATCTAAAAGCTACTTACGGTCCAATTTAAATATAAGTAATATTTAATTATATGTAATTTTATATTAAATAATTTTATTATATAAATATTTTTAATTTTATAAAATATCATATATACCATAGAGAGAGACCGAGGTGGATTTTGAACCCAAACCCTACATCAAATATATCACAATGGGTTTAGTCAGACCAGCCCAATCAATCCAAATGAACCAGGCCCATTAAAAGCCCCTCATCAATGCCAACAAAATTTGAAAGAAAAAAAAATTGTTGCAAAGTGTATAAATCACCTATTTTCATTTCCCTCCCATACAAAATTTCCAAAATGACCCCACTCCAGTGCACAATTCACCATACGTTAAGCCCAAGATCAAGGGTATTTTGGGCCTTCCAGGCCCAATATAATCAAAACCTCCCCGCCACAAATAACAGAAAATCAGTTCACCTCCAAACCACAGCCATGGCACTGAGACTCTCATCTTCTCAGCGCCACCACACCACCCCTTTCATCTTCCCTCCACCGTCGATCTCAACCCCACTTTCTCTCATCCGAAGGCTCTCCTCTTGCCACGTGTCCCTCCGCCACCGGAGGACGGCGGCGCCCAAGGCCTGTGTGAAGCTTGAGGAGCAGAATGTTCCAGAAACTGGGAAGACCCAGTGGGGGAAAGTGTCTGCTGTGTTGTTTGACATGGATGGCGTGCTCTGTAACAGTGAAGAACCTTCTAGAAGGGCTGGAGTCGACGTGTTCCATGAAATGGGTGTGCAAGTAACGACTGAGGATTTCGTGCCCTTCATGGGGACTGGTAAGAAATTTGAGTCTCTTTGCTATTTGGGGGCTAATTTGATTGATCATAGTTAGAAAATCCGAGAATGCTTTGAAAATTATGGCCATCATTTTACTTGGGTGTTTCATGAAAGGGGCTTATTTGCTTTCCAATAGATTACATTTGTGTTGTATGGCATTCAACAATTGGAAATGATAACAGTAATAGAAGGGATTGGCTTGTGTAGAAATCAATTGTAATTATTGATTTGTTTGGTTGACTAGAATCCATCAATTTGATATTATTTTTACAAATAGTGGGCTCTAAAGTCTAATCCTTTTTCTCAAGATGACACACTACAAGAACTACGGAATTGTGTAGGAAAAGTTGAAAGTGTATGTAAGTCTTAAAAAATTTTGGTGTGAGTTTGGGAACATACTGAATAAACCACAAAGGCAAACGTTTTGATCTCTTGTGCCAATCATAGTTGTGAATCCCACTGGCATGAGTTCGGTTATCAAAATTTTGCATTTTTGAGGAACAACCCAATAGAAATTGTGATTTGACAATCTCATTGGAGAGGGTCAGTTTCAAGATAGCTAATTCTATTTTCTGTTTTCATGGAAGTGGTTAAATAGATGAACGATGAGCTGCACACTAAAGGCTTTTGACATGAAATATTTTGGTCCTTTTTTTCACACAAATGTTCAGGTGAAGCTAATTTTTTAGGAGGTGTTGCTTCTGTTAAGGGAGTTAAGGGGTTCGATCCTGAGGCAGCAAAGAAAAGGTTCTTTGAGATATATCTAGAGAAGGTGGTTGTAGATATATGATGCAATGAGAAATTTTGTTCACATGGTGCTACTATTTGATTGTTCCTAACTGCCAAGTTTCTTGTTCTTTTAGTATGCAAAACCAAATTCTGGAATAGGATTCCCAGGTGCCCTTGAACTCATTAATCAGGTACATAAGCCAATGACTCTTGTGAAATAGTGTTAATTTCCTGCTGCTGCATTGGGTGATAATATAACATGGTACTGCTATTCAACAGTGTAAAAGCAATGGCCTAAAAGTTGCAGTTGCATCTAGTGCTGACCGCATCAAGGTTGATGCAAATTTAGCTGCTGCAGGTCTACCATTGTCAATGTAAGCTAACTTAATCATGTGCTATGCTTCTCAGGTTAAAGAACCTCTTCCAAGCACTCTTGTTGCTAATTTATCCTTTTTGGTTGTCTACCCAATGATGGGCACTGAAACATCTATTTGCTCAATAAAATTGTGTATTTTAAGATGGTCATTGGCCTTCTTAACTACATAAGATGTTTCTTGATCTTATTATTTTGCAGTCTATTTTTATCAGGTTCGATGCTATTGTGTCAGCAGATGCATTTGAGAATTTGAAACCTGCACCAGATATTTTTTTAGCGGCATCAAAGATCTTGGATGTGCCCCCTGGTGAGGTATGTATACCTGTTCCCAATATCTTAATATCCCTTTGTGTTCATAAGCAAATTTAGAATTTTACTAATCTTAATAAACGATCTTCATGCCTATCATTCCTAGTGTATTGTAATTGAAGATGCACTAGCTGGAGTACAAGCTGCCAAGGCTGCACAAATGAGGTAATATGCTGATATTATATGCACTTCTTTGTTTTTATTTGGTGCTTATAAGATATTTATTTATTAAATGTAAATGTGTCAAACCAAGTATAGAAAATGGCATTGTGATTTTCTTGACATATGCATCCATTTTGGAGTTCTTTCCTTTCCTTGGTATTTCTTTATCCACCCTAACCATTTGGGTGACTGGTATTTCTATTTTTGTTCTCTCCTTGATACTTGTATGAGTTAAACCAGATAAGGAAAACATTTGCATGTATGTCTTGACATTCAAGTCTGAGTTAAGGTTCCTTTTTTTCCTTGTTTCCATATCACAAACTAGTCATTTGGGTGCCTCTTATGCCTTCTGTTGTTTGTTTTTTTTCTCCTTGCTGCTGATTGATAAGGTTTCTGTTCTTCTTTGCTGCTTGCAGATGCATAGCTGTGACAACTACGTTACCGGAAGAGACTCTAAAAGCAGCTGGTCCTTCACTTATCAGAAAGGAGATAGGAAATGTTTCAGTGCATGATATTCTCACTGGTGGCTCTGATTGCCCTAGTATGTAGTCCTAAGAATATACTACAAGTGTACCTTTTGTACCATTGATAATGTAGAATGGTGAAGTTACAATCTATTCCATTTCTTAAACAACTACAAGTAAGAACCATTTTTTTTTTGTGTAATGGGTGCTCTAAATAATGGAAGTTTCTCTCTTATTTGCTGCTAAAGTAATTTCTTTCATGTCAATTAATTGATTCTTTACTTCTTAGTTTATAATTTAATTAGATTACAGGCCAAAAGGTTCCATTTAGTGGTAATGGTTTTATTCTTATAGAAATTCTTTATTAACTGATGTTTAAGATTATTTGTCTTCTGGTACCATGAGATCTGATGGAGATAAACCATTGCAGATGAGAAGATACAGGGATCTCAGTATATTAATTCTTTTGAACAAACTTCACCTGAAGTGCTTAAAGAAGGAGCAGAAAGTGGATCAATCCAGGAAACAAACTCTGATGGTGGTGGGGTCCTCTCAATTGCGGGGTAAGACAGTTATCAAAAAAGCTCCTGTATATTTTGATTAACCACATTGTCCATATTTCCTATTACTTAAATTTCATTTCAATATTTTAATTTGATATTTTTTCATTCAGTAACTCAAGTCTGAAATTTAACAGCCAATGCCATATTGCTTATGTTGCTTTTCTTGGTGGTTTCTAGTTTTATGGGGATTCAGAGGTTGAGTAATTCTGAAGCTGATGTTTATAAATCAATTTATTGAAAGAACCATAAGGGGGAACAAATCTGGAATCAGAATACAGGAAAAACTAAACCAAAAAATCTTTAAAATTGAAAATGAAAATAGAAATTTAAATTATAAAATTAACAAAATAAAAATAAAAAAATAAAAAAAATGAGAAGAGGAAGAAGGAAAATGAAATATGGACCACAATTAAACTATGTGGAACATCTCATCTAAAAGATCTAACAAGGTCCATGACTGTAGAATAAATTAATATTGTGGATTTGAGATTCCTATTCCTATCTAGTCAGTGTTCAAGTCCTACTAAACTGATTCTCTCTTCCTTTTGGATCAATCTGGTTAATTTTTATTCAAGTATCACGATTGATCTTCTAATATATTGGAGCATTGAAATTGGGATGCCAAGTTGTTTTACTAAAGCAACTCCATTATCATGATCAAAATCGCTTGATAATTTGACAAATATTTAAGTGGATCTTGTTAAATGGCATTGTTTTGAACTGTAACCGAATCAAGGTACTTCTAAATTCCTTATTATTTATCAGAGGAATAATACATATATATATACAATTGAGAGACCTGATTAGGAAGGTATTATCCCTAAGGAAACAACCACATTATGGTATGTACAGATATATACAGCTAACACTCCCCCTCAAGCTAGAGCATAGATGTTGATCATGCCCAGCTTGTTACAAAAGTACTCAACTCGAGTTCCATTTAGAGCTTTTGTAAAAATATCCCCAAGTTGCTCTCCAGTCTTCACATAGCCAGTAGAGATTAGATTTTCCTCAATCTTTTCACGAATGAAGTGACAATCGACTTCAATGTGTTTGGTTCTTTCATGATAGACTGGGTTCGCAGCAATATGAAGAGCGGTTTGATTGTCACACCAAAGCTTTGCTGGCATTGTGCACTTCATTCCCACTTCACATAAGAGTTGATGTATCCATATGATTTCACAAGTAGCCTGTGCCATGGCCCTATATTCAGATTCTGCACTCGAACGGGATACAACACTCTGCTTCTTACTTTTCCAAGCCACTAGATTCCCGCCGAAGAACACACAATAACCTGTAGTGGATCTTCTATCAAACTTAGAACCTGCCCAATCCGCATCAAAAAAACACTCAATGCGAGTGTGTCCCTGACTACTATATAGTATGCCTAGACCAGGAGCCTTCTTTAGATAGCACAAAATCTGCTCTAAAGCCGCCCAATGCTTTATTGTAGGCGCAGATGTGAACTGACTAACAACACTTACTGCATATGCAATATCTGGTCGCGTCACAGTGAGATAATTTAGCTTCCCAACCACTCTCCGATACCTTTCAGGGTTGTAGAAGGGATCTCCATCATCTGGCATAAGTTGTACATTAGGCACCATCGGGGTAGTACATGGCTTTGCTTCTATCTTACCGGTCTCTTTAAGCAGATCAAGCACATACTTCCTCTGTGATAAGAATATCCCTTTCTTGCTCCTTGATACTTCTATTCCCAGGAAATACTTCAGTTCACCCAAGTCCTTTGTATGAAACTTGGAATGCATGAATGTCTTAAGATCAGAGATTCCTGCATGATCATTTCCTGTAATAACTATATCATCGACATAGACCACAAGAAGTATGATACCAGAAGCTGTTTTCTTGTAGAAAACGGAGTGATCTTTCTCGCTCTTGTTCATGCCAAATGCTTGAATCTCCTTACTGAATTTTCCAAACCAAGCACGGGGACTCTGCTTCAATCCATAGAGAGCTTTTTTCAGACAACAAACCTTCCCATACTCCCCTTGAGCAACAAACCCAGGAGGTTGCTCCAGATAGACCTCTTCCTCTAGATCACCATGAAGAAAAGCATTCTTGATGTCTAACTGATGTATCATCCACTGTTGGGAAGCAGCAATAGAAATAAATAGTCGAACTGAATTGAGTTTGGCAACTGGAGAGAAAGTATCAGAATAGTCTACTCCATATGTCTGAGCATATCCTCTAGCTACAAGTCTGGCTTTCAGTCGTGCCACAGAGCCATCAGGATTAACTTTTACCGCAAAGACCCACTTGCAGCCAACAACTTTCTTTCCTTGAGGCAAATCAACAAGTTTCCATGTATGATTATCCTCCAATGCACAGATTTCTTCAAGCATTGCATTCTTCCACCCAGGATGATTCAGGGCCTCGTAACAGTTTTAGGTACTGAAATAGAATCTATAGAGGCTACAAGGACACTTGAGGAAGATGACAGGTGATCATAAGACACAAAGTTAGCAATGGAATAGATAGATTTGCAGTGTCGTTTACCTTTTCGAAGGCTAATAGGAAGGTCGAGATCACTGGAAGGATCAAATGACGAAGGAGCTGGTGCAGGACATGTATCTGTTGTCACTGGGCGCCGAGAGTACACCTGGACAATGGGTGGTTTGTCTGGAGCAGGAGGAATATTAACAACAGGACCCAAATGAGCAAGAGACGCATCAGAATCAACCACACTTGATTGTCCAACAATTGGTCTTGAATGAACCACTTGATACACGAGCCATTCTTCATCCTCCTCACTTGCAGAACTTGTGGGTGAAGAGAAGAAGGATGTGTCTTCGGAAAACACAACATCCGTTGATATTAGATACTTATTGAGATCAAGCGAGAAACATCTATAGCCCTTTTGCAGTCTTGAGTACCCCAAGAAAACACACCGTAACGCCTTAGGATCAAGTTTAGTAACAAAAGGCCTTGTATCTCTAACATAGCATGTACATCCAAAAATTCTTGGTTCAAGGGGAAAAGGTGATTTCTGTGGATGTATTACTTTGTACGGAATATCACCTTTAAGCACTACAGTGGGCATACAGTTGATCAGAAAGCAAGCTGTGGAAACGGCATCAGCCCAAAACTGTTTCGGAACCTTCATCTGGAACATGAGTGCACGAGCTGTCTCAAGTAAATGCCTGTTTTTTCTTTCAGCAACCCCATTTTGAGAAGGAGTATCAACACAAGATGTTTGATGAAGAATCCCATGGTGACTCATGTAATTCTGAAATGAGTTAGACACATATTCTTTTCCATTATCGCTTCTTAATATTTTCACAGACACATCATATTGGGTTTTAATCTCAGCAGAGAAAGCACAAAAATGGGAAAACACTTCTAAACGATTCTTCATAAAATAAATCCAAGTCATTCGAGAAAAATCATCCACAAAGGTAACAAAATATCGAAACCCAGTTTGAGAAGTAACAGGGCACGGACCCTAAACATCAGAATGTACTAACTCAAACAAAGACTCAGCCCGTTTATTAATCCTTGGGCCTAAAGAACTACGATGATGCTTCGCAAAATGACACGACTCACAATCTAATGAAGGTAAAGTATCAAACTGAGGACATAATTTCTTCAACACCAATAGAGAAGGATGTCCTCACTGACAATGAGCTTCAACAGGAGAGGCAGTACTGACACACGCAATTGGTTGAGGTACCCACTCGTCAAGAATATAGAGCCCATCAGATACATGTCCTTTACCAAATGTCCGTTTCGTCATAAGATCCTGAAACACACAATGATCAGGGAAAAATGAGACACTACAATTCAGATTTTTGGTAAGTTTACTGACAGAGATTAGGTTAAAGGTCAAATTTGGTAAGTTTAACACAGACGATAACGTAATAGAAGATGTTGGTTTCACAGTCCCAGACCCTTTAATCTCATAGGTAGAACCATCAGCAACAGTAACAGGAGGAGCAGAATGTGTTCTGAAGGTAGAGAAAGTTTTATGATTACCTGTCATATGATCTGTGGCACCTGAATCAATTATCCATTTGTTTGAGGAGGAGACAAGACATGTTTTACCTGACTCTGCCAGAGCACTAACAGGAGTAGATGCTTTCAGTGCGTCTTGATACTGTGAATATTTGGCAAACTCTTCTGCTGTCATAGTGACGATCTTGTCTGAGGAGTCTGAAAATGTAGCAGTATCAGATGTAGCAACATTGGCAGTTTGAATTCTCCGATTTCGATTTTTCAATTTCCTGCAGTTTCTCTTGGTATGGCCAACCTCATGGCAGTAAAAACACACAATAGTACTTGAATCATTGCCACGATTTTCGAATGCCCTGTTTCCGCCCCTGTTATTCACCCTTCTTGTATTTTCTGCATTTCCTCCTTTTGCAACAAGAACATTGGTGTGTTGAGAAGATGAGACATTCTCAGTTCGTAGAACTCTATTGAAAACTTCCTGAAGGGAACCAATGTCAGAACCAGAAAGAATCTGAGATTTTGCAGTCTCAAACTCAGATGGGAGATCGGATAAGAAGCTCATAACAGCCATCTGTTCCCGTTGAGCCTGTTGTACTCTAACATCCGGACTGAAAGGCATAAGTGCATTCAATTCCTCATATACCTTCTTGAAGTCCATAAAATATGCAGTGAGGGATTTAGCTCCCTTTTCAGGACAATGGAAGGCATTCCATACATCATACATCCGAGAGACATTTCCTTTTCCAGAGTACAGAAAATCAAGATAATCCATTAGCTCTTTAACAAATTCACAATGGCTCAGCAGACCAACAATATCACTATTAATAGAGTTTTTCATCTGCAGAAATAACCGTGCATCATCTTGCAACCAAAGTTTTCTAGTGATATCAGTAGGAGGTTCCTCAGTCAAGTGATCATCTTTAGCAACACTTCTCAGATAAATTTTGATAGTCTTGCTCCATTCAATATAATTAGACCCATTTAATTTGTGTTCAGTTATTTTTGACACAATGGGCACTATATCAGCAACAGAATTCTTATTCTCTTCCATGATAATAAAATTCAATCTCCAAAGTAATCAGCCCAGACCAGAAATTACAATTCACCACACAGCAAGAAGAAAGAGACAAGTACCTCTCTTACATGAAGGCGTCAAAAGCGTCAAAACTTGCGTCAAAAGCAACTATAAAACCCCTTGACAAAATGGATTGCTGTCGTGGCTGCCAAGGTGGGCGGAAGGAGAATCACAACCGTCGGTTTCCGGCGACTGTGATGTACAGGGAACAGCAGGCCAGATTCGGAGCAAAGTGCGAATCTAGGGTTGTGGCGAAGCAGGAGGAACGCCGGTGATCAGCGTCGAAGAGAAGGCGTGAGAGGGTGTCGGGATCTAAGACCGGGGTTCGAATCCTGGAAGAAGAAATTAAGAGAGCAGTGAGGATTGATTTGCGCTAAACTCGTGATGGCTGGGTCTCATCACCAACGTCTGATGTATCGGACGACAATACGCGCATATGAGAAGAAGGCGTCTCAGGAAGGTGGATCGAGGGGCAGGGTGGATCGAGGGGCAAGGTTCGCCGGACTAGCAATGGTGACAAATCTGACAAATCTCCGTCGACGCGTCCCAATGGCAGAATCTCAACACCATCCACAAATCTCTCTCTTTCTTTCTCGAGGATTGCAGCGATGACTCGCGGTAACCAGAGAGATCGGGATCGGGAAAGGGTTCAGTCACGGAACCCCAAGGGCAGAATCTCAAAGAACAAGAGCGAGATCACCTTGGCCAGAGAACGGGATTGCGACGCCCACGCAACTGATCGGAGGTCAACAGAAGCTGCTACGCTCCTCCACGCGCCGGCGCGTGAGTTGATGCGTCCTGCTTCTCAGTCCGAACGCGTGAGCTTCACGCGTTCAGCTTCAGGTCGCCGGACTTCGGGTACCGGCCGATCTTGACACCTCCCAGAATTTGAGCCAATGGCTCTGATACCATGTAACCGAATCAAGGTACTTCTAAATTCCTTATTATTTATCAGAGGAATAATACATATATATATACAATTGAGAGACCTGATTAGGAAGGTATTATCCCTAAGGAAACAACCACATTATGGTATGTACAGATATATACAGCTAACATGAACCAACCATAGGTTTTTGGGAATTGGTCACCTTATAAGCAAAAATACAAAAAAAAATTCCTGGTGATTTTTGTTTACAAAGACTAGACCATCTGGTTTTCAAATGGAAATACTGAAGAACAGTTTATAATGTAACTATACTAAACCAGTACTGTGTGTAGAACAACTAAAATAAGAGCCATCTTCCCTTTCCTTTTCATACTTTTCAGATAGATTCCATTAGATAACCATCTCTGGAAAGAAAATCATGCACTTGTTACATACGGGTAATATTTTATATGAACTACTTTGACATCTAAAGCAGCATGATAAGAAGAAATTAGTAGTTAATTTAGTTGAGGAGCATTAGCTTGAGGTTGCAGAAATAATTTATGGACAGGTTGCAGGGTTCACGGCGAGATATGGTGAGATATGGAAGTTTGGGCATTGCTCTCTCTTGTCTTGCATTTGCTGTCTCAAACTGGAAGGTATTACTACACATAATTGAATGGAAGATTTGTGTACTCTAAATTCATGTTGACCTCAGACTTGTAATATTGAGTTAGTATAAATATGTGAAGTGATATGTTTGATGTTAATTTTCTTTATTTCTTGTATGTATGTGGAACTGCTATGCCTTTGCAGGCAATGCAATATGCATCTCCTAAAGCTATTTGGAATTTATTGTTTGGAGTCAATCGTCCTACTTTTGGAAAGAATGAAGGTAATGATATTTTCCATCAAATTGTTTCATATGGTCACTTTCTATCTTCTTTTCCTTTGTGCTTTTTTGTTTTCACTACTTTATTTCTTCTTCTATCTTTTTTACTTTCATGTTCCCAGCAATATGTCTTTGCATAAATCAGGGACAGTTTATTTTGAAAATCATGGTTCTGTTGACAGTATGCATCTGTTTTCCTTAAGTTTTAATGATCTCATAAGCATAACTGAAACAAGAATAAAATCTCATCTGCTTTGTAATGGTTATAGGTGAATCTCAAACTGGAAGAATCCAACAATTTGTGAACTATATATCTGATTTGGAAAGCAGGTAATTCAGATGTTCTCCTCTTTACATCTTTTTTTTTTTTTTTTCAGAAAACTGCATAAACACACATGATCAGAAGTTTAGAAATTAAATTATCATTGTCTTTCTCCTCTTCTTTTTCCCTTTTATGGCAGATTTTACATTATAATTTTCTATGTTAATTTTTTGCCAAATCTGTTCTGAAAGTGTCATCTTTCACCGTGTAAGGGGAAATGCTACTACTGTGCCTGAGTTTCCATCTCAACTTGATTGGCTGAATTCGGCTCCCCTTCAATTACGCAGGGTAAATCCATTATATTGTTGGTAGTTGCCCTGCCACTTCTATGAACAAGTTGCATTATTTATTTTTTGAACTGCCTCATTTTTCCATTTTTAGAACTTGTTTGTATTAAGTATACATGCCCACACATGCTTTGGTTTCTGCTTCTCATCTATTCCAAATGTTCCTTAAACTTTTGGTTACCCCCTACCAGTCACCAATTTTTTTTTTGTGATAAATCCATGATTCACCATCTGAAATCCAACTCAATGCAACATTTCTTTTCTTGCTTTCATTTGAGGCTAACAATTTTTATTATATGAAGGCAACCTCCCTGAATTTAAGGATTTTCAGTCAAAATTGTGAAGTTACAAATTACTTTTAGGCTTATTTAGTTTCTCCAATGGTGGAAATTTTCAATAACTTCTAGAGAAGCATACCATATAACTCTTATTCAACTTTTTCTATGTTTGAACAGGATCTGAAAGGCAAGGTGGTTGTACTGGATTTTTGGACCTATTGTTGTATAAATTGTATGCATGTCTTGCCGGATCTAGAATTTTTGGAGACAAAGTATAAAGATAAGCCGGTAAAATCCTCTTCTTTGATTTCATTCATCTCAATCTGCTAGCTATCTCAAATTTCATATGTGATAGGCTTCCGTCTTTGTCATATTCATCATATACGTTTTTTCTTTTCCCCTATGATGAACATGATAATCTTTTATGTCACTTTTGGAACAGCATTGCTTTGTTGTTGAAATATAATCATTTGAACATGAGAATGTTCTAAATTAGCTTACCTATTTGACAAAAATGATAATTACTCGACTAATGTGCTGGATTTTACAGATGCAAATGCTCTCCCACCAAGGTTGTGAAACACATGACTCATGATTGGCAATAATTATATGGAGGCTGAACTAGCAAATTTTGTTTTATTATTATCTCCTTTAGACTATGATCAACATAAAAAAATAAAAAAAATAAAATAAGATAAAAAATTGTTTCTTCATAATATTTACTGACCGCTCATATTTACTTCATAATTTAAAATAACCACTTGTCCAGGGCTTCTCATGGATACCTTTTTTCATTCATTCTCTGTCAATTCATAGCCTAATATTGGTTATTGAGGTTGTCCATGTGGTAAATCTAAGAATTATAAAGAAAACCTAGATGTGTGGTGAAGAACTACCGAAAACATGTGGCAAGATTACAGAGAATTTAGGTGAAAATCAAAGAGCATCCACCAGTTCTGGTGGAAGAATGATGATGCTAGCTTTATGCATGTGTGAGTGTGTGTGTGTGTTTTGTTGCATGTATTGTTCAATATTCCTCCAAATCAGGAAAGATAAATATCTGGTTCAGTAGTTGATTGGCCATAATTTTTAAACTACAGTTCCATATGTAGCTGTTGAATATGTGCTTATGTGTATGCAGTTCACTGTTGTGGGAGTGCATTCTGCAAAGTTTGATAATGAGAAAGACTTAGAGGCCATCCGCAATGCAGTTTTACGCTATGGCATCAATCATCCAGTATGTCAGATGTCTGAAACTTGGTTTAAGAATAAATTTGGTCTTCATAAGCCATGTTGGGTATTGTGGAACTAAATTTTCCATTTGGTTCCCTTTGGTCAATTATTGGCCATATTTCACATATATTTGGCATAAGAAGAACCCATGCTTTTGAACTGATATTCTCATGAAAATCTCCTATGGACTATGGAATAGGCCTTGCACAGAATTGTGTGTTGGGCTTACCAGGTTTGTATATGTTCTTAATATCACACATTTTAAACTAGATGTTGACAAGCTATCAGCACTTGGGTACATTTCCACAGTCAGCTTGATATATATTGCTGGGTTATTCCCTGAGAGCTTAAAAATTTATATATTGTTTAGTCTACTTTAGACATTCACTAATACCTGTGCCATTTAATTTTTCCAATGCCTTTGCATAAATGTAGGTTGTCAATGATGGAGATATGTATTTATGGAGAGAGCTAGGTGTGAATTCATGGCCTACATTTGCTGTTGTTGGGCCTAATGGTAAGCTCCTTGCACAGTTATCAGGTGAAGGTCGCCGAAAGGTACTGATGTCTGCTTCTGACTTTCAGTGGTTATATTCAAAGCCAGCTTCATGTTTATAAAGTATGTGATGATTTGATATTGTATGTAATGAAAAGATACTGAGGACCCTTCTCATATGCAGTCATTCAGGTCTTTTAAATTCATCTTCTTGGGTAGGAATAGACTCTAATCTTAGGATAAATAACATCAACCTGTTTGGTTCATTCTAAACTGATTTATGAATTTCCATCAATATATCAAGTAGTTCAAAAGATTGTTAAATTTGCTTTTGAAATATAAAAAAGAAGCCAAATTTTATTACATGTGTCATCCCAGGTGTATTATAATATTGATATGGTTAAGATTACTTATGCTGCCTTTTCAAGGACTTAAAATGATGAAAAAGCTAAGCAGTACTAGAAAGAAAAAGGAAAAGGTTAAAAATGATCAGAAAGCTAAAGCACCTGAGGGATGAGATTGGATGAATTTCTGAAGATGGGAATATTTCACCCCTAGGATGCACTTTAAGGAAATTGGTGCAGCCAAAGCCCAATGAACAACCGTCAGAGACTTGTGTATGGTTGTGGAGTTATTCCAAAACCCATCTTGGTGAGGAAGTGCTTATTTTTTTATTGGAAATGGACTTTTTATTAACAGCAAATAACTTTGTCCTGCTGAAGCAATTTTGGCAACCATAGTTTAAGGTGCAGTTGTCATGTAAGATTACTTATACAAATGGCATATATTTAGAATGATATTTTTCACCTTTTAGACCGTGTTACCTCAATGATCAACAATAAGAAAAAAGTTGAAAGAAACATTTTTTTTCCTCAGGACCTTGATGATATAGTGGCAGCAGCTCTTATTTTTTATGGCGAAAAGAAAATGTTAGACAACTCTCCACTTCCCTTGAGTTTGGAGAAAGAGAATGATCCCCGTTTATTGACATCTCCTTTGAAGTTTCCTGGAAAGCTGGCAATTGATGTTATCAACAACAGGCTGTTCATTTCAGACAGTAACCATAACCGCATAGTAGGCTCTCTCTCTCTTCCACACTTATATACAATTTAGATATTCTTTTAGTACTGCTAAGACTAAAGTACCTACTGCTAACCAGAAACTACATCTTGGTTTCCATTTTTTATTATGACAACAAATTTATATTGCAAAGAGATAGTGGATTCTTCTTTCTTATTTTAGATCGTTCTAGGTTCATGCATTTCCAATGCACAACTTAAGAGCCAATAAATAGCAAGAGTAAAGGAAGTGACACACGTTGACATGAGAAAATCATCTCAGATGACAAATGATTTGGATTCTAAGAAAATAGAATGGTTGTAATACTAGATTAAGATGGAAAAGTCCTAGATTAGGGTTCTTCACTGAGGGTGAATCTCAATTGTGGACTACACCTATTGGGGTGGGGATGGGGGGTGGGGGGGTGGTGTTGAATAGGTGTTTTTATAAAAATTCAAAAATGGTTCCTCAACACATATTATCTTTCATTAGGATTTCTCACAACTTATATTCTTCTCTTCCAACAACTTTTTAACAAAGAATAAAAACCACATGCAAGTATGAATGCAACAATACTCTCCCAACAATTTAAAATGCAATTCACATGCAAATGAATCAACACTCCTCAACCTAAATTCATAAGAACAATTAACTCCTCAATACATTTCTAAGTACTACTTGATATCATAATCAAATTGAATAGAAAATTATTCAAGATTTTCAAAGCATAATTGAACTTGTTTCAGCTCATTTTTCACCCATCCAACATATATTCCCAAATATGAAATTGAAATCAATAAATGGAAATGAACAAAGATAAGAATAAGAGAGAGACGATAACACCATATTTCAACATAAAAAATCTCCTAAGAGGTCAAAAACCACGGCCCTACCAATGATCAAAAGCTTCCACCATGAAGAATAACCGAGTACAAAGTTTTACCTAGCTCAAGTCTATTTATCATTCCTGGACTACTTGACTAGCACCTTCACGTCAACTTTACATCTTCTTCTTTCAAAGCACACTTGAAGTCCACAGCAAGCTCAATCTCAACCTCTCCTTGAGTCCACACAAGAAGAAAATGGGTTTTCACTCAAATCCAAATCAACAGAACATGAAAGACGAATGGAAGAAATGAATCAACCTTTTTTTTCCAGAAAATCCAATTGAAAAACCAATTTAAAAATCAAAGTAAGGAGGATTTTCTCGAAAACCAAACACTCCCAATTTTGATTGAAGAGAGAGAGCTCAAAGGGAGTGAAAGACAGTCTGCTGGTGTTTCCTAGCCTAAACTAGAAACATTTGGGTTAAATATGAAAAGGAATCCTTGATCCAACGGCTAAAAAAACAATCCAGCAAAAGATGGATCGATCTTACTTAAATCTGGATCAATGTGGAATAGGGCACAAAAACACTTGGTAAAAAAAATTGTTGTCTTGGCCCCCTTAACTCTTTTTTAAAATAAAAAAAAATAGTTCAAGGAAAAACAACAATTTGAAAACTTTGTTGATTCACATTTATCTACACCCTCAACTACATACCTTGGCCTCTAAGCATTTTCAACATCTTGATCTTCATTAGGCATGGAGTCCAAGGAAGGATTTGGAAAACCCAAGTTAGGAGACACTTAGGAATTTTTGTCCAAAATCGCCAACCTAGCAAAACACTCACATTCACCTAGTGGCCACGCTTTCTTTTCTTAAAAAAATTTCACTATTAAAGTTAGGGAATGCAAAAAGAGTGAAAATAAAATGATAGAAAAGTGTCACTTGGATAAATAAAGTCAAAATCATCTATTTGTACATGTGCATTGTCCATTCCACCAATAATGAAGGAGACGGTAAATGGAATAACTTGAGACAGATGAAGTTGGTAAAGATGAAATCTTGAAGTTGGTAGAGATGACTTATGCCTCAACTTTACCCATAAAAAATGGGAGAGAGGGAGGCATGGGCTGGGTGTAGAATGAAGTGGGGAAGAAGAAAACTGATATATGAAAAATGGGGAAAAATAAATCTGATATAAGAGCAACCTTAGACTTAAAGTTGAAGTACATAATAATGCATTGTGTTTTAATAACACCTGTGTGCCCTCATGCATTGCCTATGCCATCAGCCCTCTTTAAAGTAACAGAGAAAGGAAGATGAGTGATAAGAAGAAAGAAGAAGACGATGTAATAAATTAGTTTTCATGCATGTTTTTTCGGTTTCCTTTTTTCTGATGTTGGTGTGTGGATGCAATTGGTTTTAAAGTGAGAACACTGAATTGAGATTAATCATGCTGCTTCTGATTCTCAGGTGGTTACAGACCTAAATGGGAATTATATTCTCCAAATCGGGAGCACAGGAGAAGAGGGTCTACGTGATGGTAGCTTTGATGATGCCACCTTCAATCGCCCTCAGGTAAGGATTATAGTGGACCTGTTGCTTATCAAATAGTTGTTCAGTCATAACTCTTTCATTTGGAGATGCATTTCATGGATATCTAAATTTTGCATCCCATGTTTCCTGATTAATTGTTGGTTATATGCATAGTAAATTAATGGTTACATATTCTTTAGGGTCTGGCTTACAATGCAAAGAAAAATCTCCTCTATGTTGCAGATACTGAAAACCATGCTTTGAGGTATGTGAATACTTGGAAACTATCCTTCTTGTTTTGCGGCCTTCATAAGCACAGCTTTTTAGCTCTAAAACAGTTGGAAGTGCATTCCTTATGGTTTCTATTGGCTTGTTTGATCTATGTTTAGTATCATACTCCATTAGTTATGTTCAGATGCTTTTGTTTTAAATTTTTAATTGAACTATGGATTAATTTAATGTGAAACAGATGTTCATATCTGTGTCTAATGGAAATGCTGCTTATACTTCAGAAGTGTCTAGATCTATTTTAATGCATAAAGCATTCTAATTCCTGTAAAAGAGTAAGATAACTGTTAATGAGCAGCACTTTGGGATAGCTTCTAGTTTCTGTTTCTATATATTTTTTCCAATATGTACATCTTTCTCACAACTATGAGAAAATTGAATCTGGCTTTAACCAGTTCACTTTTTCCTTGATACTTGACTGTCTTCCAACACATAGGGGTATAACATCATGTTAAATATCTTTTCATACATGATTCTGAAATATTTGATCTATTAATCTTCTACTGTTGTAGGGAGATTGACTTTGTTAATGAGACAGTAAAAACTCTTGCTGGAAATGGAACAAAAGGTTCTGACTACCAAGGGGGAGGAAAAGGGGCAACTCAGGCAAGATTGAAGAGCATAAACTTTATGGATTTTTGTTTAAGTTGCACTCATAATGATTCATGAAAATAATCTCCCCTTGTACATGCAATAATCATACTTCATGCATTTCAATTCTTGTTTCTTTCAGCTCCTCAACTCTCCATGGGATGTCTGCTTCGAGCCAATCAATGAGATAGTTTATATTGCAATGGCTGGCCAACATCAGATCTGGGAACATAATACATTAGATGGAGTCACAAGAGCATTTAGTGGTGATGGTTATGAAAGAAACTTGAATGGATACAGGTAATGCATGGAATTTTTCTAACCCTAAGGAGTCATCATAAGTTGGCTTTGTTTTGCTTTTGAATTTTCATTTTGCTCATTTCTCTGTTAGCTCATCAGATATAGTTCAAAGTTCCCTAGCTTGCCATAGCTATGATTCAAACCCATGAACTTCATAATGGATTTAGTTATTGAAATGTGCCCAAAAGTTATTATTCAATGTGATAGCAAGTCTGTGATGATTAGTGATTACGGTTTTATCCCTTCTTAACGCTCCCGAAAGAACAACAAATGGAAGAGTGAAATAAAAGCTATTTTGAATTCTAATTAGACTCCTTAGAGGTTTATTCAATATTCAGCAGTTATAATACTAAAGATTTCAATCCATAGTTCCATACACCTATTCTTGTATGTGTCAAATGAAGCATGTGAGTCTCTAACATATGTTTTGTATGAGACCAGTATTTGCAATAGAAAGATTCAGTTTGTCAATTGTTTTTCTAATCTATATTATGCTCCCCAAAATCTTACATTGGTAATTGATTTGTTTCATTGCTGATATAGCTCTACAAGCACATCATTTGCTCAACCTTCTGGAATTTCATTATCTCCTGGTAATATATCTTTTGCAACTTTCAACTATTATCATGAAAGTTTTACCAGGATATTCAACCATTGAATATGAAAGTTTCCTTGGATGCACATTTTTTCAGATCTAAAGGAAGTATATATTGCTGATAGTGAAAGTAGCTCCATACGGGCACTTGATCTGAAGACAGGAGGATCAAGATTGCTAGCTGGTGGGGATACAGTTTTCTCAGACAACTTGTTCCGGGTACTTTTCCTTTAATTTAAGAATCCAGTTCCATTTTATTAAGGCAGACAATGACAATCTGAAAACTGTACAGAATGAAGAATCTTGAAGTTCAATGTTTAGTTTACCACATTTTTTATTTCACACTTGGTTTCCTTTCAAATTATTCCATATTTGACTTGCAGTTTGGAGATCATGATGGAGTAGGGTCTGAAGTCCTCCTTCAACATCCATTGGGTGTCTCGTGTGGAAAGGATGGTCAAATTTATGTAGCAGATTCTTATAATCACAAGGTAGTTACTGATTATTGTGCTAAAGGCATTGTAGAGAAAATAACAACAATAATATGAAGCACGCACTTTTGAGGCCTTGAATACCCTTAGAGATACCACTTGACATTTTTATGGTGAATGTCATTTCTCCTATTATACTTCTAAGATTGCTCTCAGTAAACTGACATTGGGGTCACACTTCAGGGACTGAGGACTCAAGGCTTTGAAGTCTTAATAATCTTGAAAAGGGTTTTTAACTTCATTAGTAAGTGATTTAATAACTATGTGTCAAATTCTCAGTGTTACTGGGTCATCTTTTATAAATACTACTATAATTATTTTCAATCTACATCAACTTCCAAGGTGCAGGAAAACTCTTTCATAACTTCTTATAAAGAAGGCTATAGATAAATTGTTATGACATAATTATTATAAGAAACTGATTAAGTTTTAACTAATAAAGTTTATCTTCCAAATTTCAGATCAAGAAGCTAGACCCAGCTACTGGAAGAGTTAGTACATTAGCAGGAACAGGGAAAGCAGGTTTCAAGGATGGAAGAGCCCTAGCTGCTCAGGTTAGAAAATGTTTATTCCTTTCCTTCTCTTATTCTAAAATCCTTCAGATGGTAATGATTTGGTAGGATTTATCTTGTTTCACTCTGTCAGGATCTATGAAAAATTGGGTCTTTGTTTTCATTTATTTGATTATAATATCAGCACGTACTGTACTTATTTCTTGTATTGCCATGTACAAAAAGAGAAAATGAAGAGCAGGGTGTTGTTCTAGGGAAAAAGGTGTCATGGGTGTTTCTCAGAGATTTTTTTTTTTTTTTTGGCCCTTAACTGATTTTGAGGTACTTTTGAAGTCAGGGATTAAATTAAATTGAGTTCTTAGGATTATTGTCTAAGATAGTTTCTCATCTTCCTGAATTCCATTGCAATAGTCACAATAGGTGGAGAAAAGGAAATCATTAAAAAGAGTGATAAAATGTTTTACACTTGTGTCAAATTTCTATACGATCAATAATATTTCATGCACCTGAATACCAATCATCATAAAGAATAAGGTTAAAACTGTAACTGTAGAGTTATCATTGATATGCTGTTCATGTATATGCTATCTCCTTGTGTATCACTAGGTGAAAAAGTATGAAAGAGTGAATATATTTCCTTCATTCTCACTAAAGCTAGATGATGATATTCTTGCTTTTCATACTCAACTTCTGTTCCTGAAGCATTTACTATCTTGTTGCAGCTCTCAGAGCCATCAGGAATTGTTGAAGTAGAAAATGGTGATTCTTCTTACCGTTCCTGAAGCATTCTTCTTATCTTGTTGCAGCTCATTAGCTGTTATATTTCAGTTCATCTTTCAAATTACATCACAATGTTATTGATGCTTCTTATTCCTTTATTCAAAGTAAAAGAAGTTGCTTAATGTTTGATTTAGTTTAACAACTTGTGCTGGACTTCCTTGTTAATCAACTAGACCACATAAGACTGTTAGTAACCCTCTATTTCATTTCTTAGATGATATTGGATTTTGAGTACTTAATCCTCATTATTATAACTAAAGAGATTAACTTGCCAATATTTTCGTATGTCAGAAATAGACGCAGATTGTGCTTCATCCTTTGTTGAATTCATCACATGGCATGATAACTGTGTAGTTAAGACAATGAAAAGATCAGGTCTTGTGGATATTGTTGCAATGCAGTAATATGACTCTATAAAGTGCTATATTGATTCTTTTTTAGGATAAAGTGTTATTATTTTTCACATCTCTGATAGACATGAAAGTACAACAAACACATGTATATGAAAAGTATGGGGCCAAATTGTCAATTTATGACTTTTGAGATCTTGAGAGCATTCATGTGGCAAAATGTTTTCAGTCAAATTTGGACTTGAATGCACAATCATACTTTGGTTTACAGTGCATTGTGGAAAACAGTTCTCTCCATGTGACTTAGCAATTTAACATGTTTAGCCAAACTTTGAATTCCAACGGATTTGTCCTCTTCTATCTCTTTATGGTATCTGGATTTTTCTCCTCCATAATGCCTCTTAAAACTTGTAGTTGAATTTCATAGAAGATAGACACCTTTAAAGAATGAGAGAATGGCCATTCCAGAGGATTCCCACATACATGGCCAGTATCTGTGTTTTAGCAGATTGAAATTAACACCATGGAGAGTATTAAGTGAGAGTAAAGCTAAAATTTGATACCAGATTTAGAGTCCATTTGGCAGTAATTTTTAAAAAACACTTTTAATCTTTCCAACACTTGAAATTTTTTATCATTTAAGTGTTAAAAATGTTAGAAACGTTTTCTAGAATCACTTCCAAACACACTTTTATACTCGTTTGAAATAACTAATTTCCCAGTGTACTCTGGAGATTTGGGTGTGTGCATAAACCTACTTAAGCTAGAAGTTCTATTATTTATTTATTTTTAATTAAATAGGGATTTGCCTTCTTGATATGGGCTAGTGGTCCTGACAAATTCAGCTAATGGTGAACAAAACCTTTGCAGAAGCACCTGCTATCTTGGATGCCACATCACAAGAAAAGTTGTTATTTTATGACTTATATTGTGCTTTTTAATCACAAATGAGTTTCAATTCTTGTACCTGTATTTGTATTAGTAATGAGGTTTGATTGGAAGGGTCATCAATATATTGCAGGGGTCCTTTTTATTGCTGATACAAACAACAGTGTAATAAGATACTTAGACTTGAAAAAGAAAGAAGCTGATCTTGTTACTCTAGAGCTGAAAGGAGTTCAGCCTCCTATACCAAAATCCCGATCTTTGAAACGCCTTAGAAGACGATCATCAGCTGATACACAGACCATTACAGTTGATGGTACTTCATCCAATGAGGGAAATCTGTATATTAGAATATCAGTTCCAGAAGGGTACCATTTCTCAAAGGTAGAGCTCTTCCTCTCTCATGTGTGCACATTTATCTACTCAGAATGCTATAAACTCCAACTTCTTCATTATCGCTGTTTCATTCTTCTTTCTACTATTTCATTATAGCATTAACCTTTATGGTAATGGTCATTTACATATTCTAAAAGCTTGTGCTTTGTGATTCCAACTGCAGGAAGCCCAGAGTAAATTCAGTATAGAAACTGAGCCTGAAACTACAATGGTCATTGCTCCCTTGGATGGAATCCTAAGCCCAGGAGGATTTGCAACTCTTCATTTTAGGAGATCCTCTCCATCAGCTTTCATGGCAAGAGTAAATTGCAAGGTAAGGCTAGTTTAGAAAAGATTTTGGGTGGCATGGGAAGAATAAGCTTTTTCTGTTTTGTATGGTGTAGTGTTGGATGCTTTCTAACAAAACAAATAAATAAATAAACGAAAGGGAAAAAAGAAAGACTCCTCTAATTATAATATTTCACTCTGCAATATACCAAGATTTCTTGAACTGTTTAAAAATTCTAAACCATAAAATTGTTTCTCTGTGTAACCCTCTTCCTTGGGATGCTTATAGTAGGCAAGTAAGCTAAGCTGATGGCAAGTTACACATTCTATCTTGGTAGGACATGCATTCCTACTACAAAATTCATAAGTGAAGTAGTCAATGGTGCCAATAATGTCCCTCTGACTCCCAATAAACTCTCTGGTATCTTTTAAGGACTTTTGACTGATGCTTACCTGTCAAAGAATATCTTGATTTAGTTAAATAAACATAAACCCGATGAAAGAGTTCATCAGAGTCTAAGATGGAGTGTGTAGTTGAAACAGGGTTAATCCAAGAGCCAATTACTCTGCAATTGGCTTCAAGCTAAACCCACCAGCAAGTCTATTATTCTGCAAACAGTAAATAAACTGCTCTGACACTGCTATACCAACAAATTTTCCTTTGGTTTAATGATTGGAGGAAAAAATAACGAAGAAAATGAAAATATGAAAATAATTTTCAAGCTCAACTCACAATTTATCAGTTACTTATTATGGCTTATATCTAATTTGATGCATGCTTTTCAGGTGTACTATTGTAAGGAGGATGAGGTCTGTTTGTACCAATCTGTGGCTTTTGAGGTACCATTCCGAGATGCAATTCCAGGTTCCAGTCCTGCAGAAATTTCACTTGATTATGCTGTGAAGCCCAAAACACCCACAAAATCTTACTAGCAGTTGCCCGTTGACTAAACACCTTGTAAATATATTGTAAGACCCTCATATTTCTTGGCTCACTTCCATAACAAACAATTTTATATTCAATTGGATGGAGTGATTAATTACAGTATAAAATTTTAGATGTATCAAATCATTGCTCAAGACAGCTTCTTGCTGCTGTTTTGGTTATTTTACTCTGCTCTGAGGCACAATAAGTCTCCTTTGCTTGGATAATAAAATGTGGAGCAACATCTCAAATTATTTTTCTCTATGAAAGTAATCTCAATCTTGGTTTGTGAAGCTATATCACATTGATTATTGCTCTCATTTTATATTGATGAATGTTGAGATTTTATATATGAACCTGAGCCAAAAAGTAAACTGTCATAAATCAGGGAGACAGGAAGAAGTCAACCATCCCATGTTTGGTGTTTGGCATATTAACAAGCCTGCACATTGGTCGAGACCCACCATTTCGTGGGTCAAACAATTTAATCTCATGGTTCAAATTGTTGATCTGAGCAGGTGATGCTATCTGTTTGATTTTTTTCTGCTGATAATATGATCTGAACTTCTGTTAGCATCATAGAGTTGATGTCCAGAAGCCCCAACTGCTGGACTTTCATTCCATGACTCTCATTACTGTTTCTAGTGTGATTGAACAGAGCCCACTTGGGTCCATGCTCAGGCCTGTGAATTGCCATAATTCTAGGAATATGTCAAATGAAAAATTCAATTTGGCTTCTGTGATTGCATTGTTATACTTTTTTCCTATCATTTGTTAGAATAATCATCATTGTCTTTGGGATAAGCAAAGGATGGATTGTCAACCAAGGCACGCACTCGTGTGCACTTGTCTTAAACTGGTTAGATGATGACGGTGAGGTCAATTATTTGGAATTATATAAAGTTTGTGTTTATTAATGCAGAGGACCAGATTAGCCCCCTACATACCAAGCAAACGCAAATATAATTCCAAATGATGACAATCTTTAGACAGTCCCTAATCAACTAATGTGAACTTATTACATATTTTTAATCGATCTAGGCTTTAAGATGCATTATAATATTAGTAGATGACAGCGGAAAACACGTTCATTCCACCAAATCCCATGTTTATCTTATCTCCAACATTTCTGTCTGAATATTTCTTTATTGCCATGTTGAGTTCATGCACTGACTTTCCCCCCTCTTCTTTTCAAGCCCGTGGTGGGCCTTGGCCTTGGTGGTTCCCCTCTAGACCAAACTTGTCACAGATCACGGCTATTTGCCTAGCACGTACTCCACAAATCTGAATCTAAGATCACATTTTCCTGAAATGGAAGCTCTGTCCTTGTTCTGTGAAATGAAAATTTGAGCATATGATTGATGTTTGAATAGTTAGGCAGGAAAATACGATCTGTTTGTGAGGTTCCCTTAGCAGCTAGTGCCTAATAGTTCCTTGTGTATAGTGCAGGAAACTATTATCATTTTTTCCCTTTTTGCGGTTTTTCTTTGAGTGGACGAAGGTGTTTAAACCTGGATTGCAGCAATCCATGGTTGAAACTTGAAGCCCACTTGTTTATAGGCAAACCCATATTGCACCCAGAACCTAACCCTTTAAAAATAGGCTGATGGTTCTGGTGGTATGGCAGCAGTCTAGGTCTAGACACACCGACACAACGAGCTAGACAGTCAATGACTGAGCAACCAAAAGCCCACACCCGTGACAGATGAAACCAAGAGATGGTTTGCCTGTCAAATTCAAGCATTCACGAAATCCTTATCAATCTACATAAAAAATTTTGGAGAGCCCATGTGAGGGGAGGCAATGTAGGAAGACTAATTGGAGTTGTTTGTCTTGTGTAATCACGACATGTTAATTGGGGTTCCCAACTAATATTTCTGTGTACTCTTTGATTGGTCAAGGACACCGAATGAGCCCCAATTGGCCCTTTCTAAGAAAGTAGTTGTTAGAAGCGATAAGTAAGAATCTTAATAGGAATATAATATATCATTAGTTGGGTCAATGAGAGAAGCTGAAAATTACTACTGGGTCAATCACGGAAGCACAAATGCTTCCTATTCATATGAAGCTTCTTTTCTTATCTACCTAACATGCTTAAAGTTAATCCTGTTTTCTGACTGAGATAACTTTGAAATCTTGTGCTGTCCAACAGAACAATCCACAGTTCTGAGGTTTTTGTTGATGTGTCGATGCAAGAGGCAACCGAAAAGCGTGGTGTCTAGTTTTTCAGTATTCTATGCTCATTCCATGACTAAGATAACTTTAAAAATGATCATCAAGCCTGCAGTTGTTTGAAGCTTTTTCAGTATTATATGCCCAAAGTAAATCTCATTTCCTGACTCAGATAACTTTAAAAATTCCATGATTTATTGGCCACTACTGTATGATTTGAGGGTTGAATATCTCATTGTTGAGTATTTGATTCTTATTTTTTTATGGTTGTGGGGGACTGCAGGCTTGGTCTCTGTGATTTACACTGAATCAGTCTTGGTTTATTTTAAGTTGCAGATGGAGGACTCTTCCTTTGTGACATTGAAGCTTGTCTCACACTAGGAGGCAACCTCTCTGGCATATCGTTTTCATACGGGGCTCCTCTGATCCTTTTAAGGTTTTTTTTTGGGGAGAATTGTGTTTTGGGCCTAGCTAGGCCCAAAAATTAATAAAACATCCTCCAAACGCCTTTAATTGATTGTAAGGATATAAGGTTGGAATAGACAAAAATACCCCTTTTTACTTATACCCACCATTTTGTCTTTATACCACCACTCTTTACATGCCCCCCCATCCATAAAATTCTCCTTTATTTAATCATTTTTTTATTTTTATTTTTATTTTTAAACTCCTTTAAAAATAATTGAAAAATCAACATTATTTTCTATTTTTAAATTATAAATAAATAAAAATTATATTAATGATTCAAAAATTATTTTGGAACATACTTTTGAAAAAAAATATTAATTTAAATGAATAAAAATTATTTTTTACATTTTACAAGTAAATAATTTAATGATTAAAACACTATTTAAAATAAATATATTTACTATTTTTTTCTTTTATACTAAAAAGTATTTTAAAGTTTATTTTTTATTATTATAAATAAAAAGTTTAAAGTTTTTTTTTTTAAATCTTTTTCTTTCCATAGTTTAATAATCTTTTGAACATAGACTTTTGTAATAAGTTATATGAATGTTCCAAATTTGTTTATTAAGGAATTTTTTTTAATGATTTGAATTAATTGAAAATTTATTGAAATGAGAAAAAAGAAAAAGAGAGAAAGAGGATAGATGAAGAGTTTTTATTTTAAATATCCAACTAAAATGTTTTCGTATTTAGAAATGGATTATATCAATACATAGTATAGTAGAGATTGATTTTTTTCTCATACAAAAGGGTTAAATGATATGTTTACTCATTTTAAATAAAAACAAGTAGTTAAAAATTATATAGATTATGTTTGAGTTTGGTTTTAAAATATTATTTCTAGTTTTTATTATTTTTTTATTTTTAAAAATTATTTTTATTTTCTATATTGTCTCTTTTTGAAAATACATTTAATTAAAAAAATGAAAAATATTTTTAAAAATGAAAATTGAAGACCTTGTTTAATACTAAGATAACAAAAAGAATTAAATTTCATTTATTAATTATTCTTTTTTATTTTTAAAATATAATATGTTCACAATTAAATAAAGGAATTGGTCAATTGTATATTTTTTTCACAAAAATGTAATATGTTCATAAAAATTTAGATTGAAATTTTTCATCATTTTTTTAATCAAACTACTAGAATCATGTTTAATACAAATATAGGCATATATGCACTACGAGAATATGAAATTTGTGTCACTATACAAGAGTATTTACTAACTGTATAAGGGAAATGTACTAAGTGTACAAGCAGTGTATAAGATTACCATTTATAAAAGATTTCAATCTATTTTGAACCACTCCTTTATTTTTCTTGTCACCCACAAATTGCATACTCATGTCATGCACTTTATTTAACTCCCATATGAAAATTCCGATACTTTCCCCAATAATGATGTTTGGGAAAAAAAAAAAAAACTAACCCTAATTCATCCATCTTTTTATTAGTTAAACCATTAGAAATATGGTTAACACACCTACATGGACATATTACTTAGGATAGATATATTGTACAATGGTATTATACTAATTGTACAAGGGAAATGTACTAAGTGTACAAGGAAAATGTACTAACTGTACAAGGGTGTACAAGACTACCATCTATAAAAAAATTTAATCGATTTTGAATCACTTTTTCATTTTCCTTGTCACCCATAGATTGCATACCTACGTCATGCAATTTATTTAACTTTCACATGAAAATTTCGATACTTTCTTAGTAATAATGTTTGGGGAAAAAAATTTAATCATAATTCATCCACCATTTTGTTAGCCAAACCATTAGAAATAAGATTAATATATCTACGTGGACACATAACTTAAGAGGGATATATTGCACCATTGTACAATGATGTTACACTAATTGTACAAGAGAAATGTACTAAGTGTACAAGGGAAATATACTAAGTGTACAAGGGTGTACAAGGCTACCATTTGTGAAAGATTTTAGTCGATTTTGAATCATTTCTTTATTTTTTTTGTTACCCATAAATTGTTTATGAAATTTGCACTATTATATAAGGGTGTTACACTAACTATAAAAGAGTATTCCACTCATTGTGTAAGGCAATGTACTAACTGTATGAGGTAAATGTACTAATTATACAAGAGTGTACAAGGTTATCTTTTATGCAAGATTTTAATCAATTCTAAACTTTTTTTTTTCTTGTCACCTAAGGATTGAACACTTTTCCCCCACACATTCCTTCACCTAAAAATTGTTTTATTTTGAAATTTTAAATTTCATCATCCAAAATTTGTAATTGCATATTTCATCTAAGTAGTTTTAACAAAAAATTTTCTTACTACATTTACATCCTATATAAAGGAAAATTAACCATAATATTTAGGTATTACCTTTTTTTTTTTTTTTTGTGAAATCAAATTAATATAAATGGATAACACATTAATGTCATTGTTTCAAATAACTTAAGACAATATAAACAACATATAATAACTGTTAAGGAAAAATTATGAATATTTTTTTACCAAACTATGTCATTTAGATCTTCTCTACTAAAATTAAAACATAGGAAATAAAATTAAAATTAATCACATTTAAAATGTTTATTACAAGTAAACCGAATGAAATATATATTTTTACTATTTTACCTTTATATACATTATGTTAGCAAATATTAAAAAAATCATATTTAAATAGAATTAAAAAGGATAAAAAATTGTCTTTGTAACATTTGTAATTTTTTTTTATAAAAAATCATTAATTTAAATTATCAAGTTAATTTAAAATAATTTTTTTGTTGTAATTATAGTTTTAAAGATTCTACGATTTTTATATTATTACTTTTAATTTATTTTCTTTGATTTTTTATTTTAAATTTCATCTAAACTTGTTTTTTCTTACATTTATATGTTTTCTATTATATCCTTATTTAAAGTGATTTTCATCTAATTTGTATTCCATTATATTATCTTTTCAATTTTAATGTGTTGTTATACCTCTTTACATAACGAAAGATTTTATTATTTTTCATCTACAAAACTTTATACAAAAGATATCATGTACGAGGAAAAAAATAAAAAAAAAGAGAAAATTATGATATAATTTACATACACATCTCTTAATATGATATATTTGCTTGACTTAATGACATCATGCTTTAATAATTTAAATCATGTCAAGTCCACATCTATTTTAGATTTAAAAAGGCATTTGAATATTTTTCAAATTATTAAGTTATAATACATTATTCAATTAAAAATTAATTATCACCATTAGTTAAAAGATGATCATGTTACAAAATAATATATTAAAATAATATCAATGTATTGTCCAAAAAATAGAGAAAATATTCAAATAATTGTCTACAACTTTAAAGATATTTATATATATATTGGATAAAAAAAAATAATAATATTTTTTAAGGTGTTTAAAAATTATTTATTATATATTTTGTAAGTTTTAAAAAAAATATTTTATGAGGTATTTAAAAAAATTTTTACTTTAAAAATATAGTAATAATCATTTTCAACCATTGATTACCAATATTTAATTTATTAGGCATGATTTTTGGGAGAAAAATAATTGATGAAAATAGTAACACCTTTCTAGAAAAGAATTAATTTACATGTCCACCTATTAATATGTGAGAGAAAAAGATAAGGTGAATGATGAAAGAGAGAGGGAAAAAAAGAATGAAAGAGAGTGGGAAGTTAGTTGTTTTCTTTTTCTTTTTGACAATAAAGGGCATTTTCGGAAAATTAAATGTTTCATATCCTTCTTTTCAATTTGTAGACTTTCTTTAGGTGTTGGGCTTAAATATGAAACTTATGAGGATCTTTTATCAATTTTTGGGCCCAGCTGGGCCCAAAACACAATTCTCCCTTTTTTTTGGCTCTTTGACTGTTTGTAAGAATAGAAAATATGTGTGACTCTTGCTCTTGTGACATGTTGGGTAATCTAGTTGTTATAGCTTCATTTCTTGATCTTATTTTTCTGCTTTGCATGAGGTTTTTTTGTTTCAAGATTAGAGTGATTGATTGAAAATCATGGGATGGGATATTGCAGTTGAGTGATTTGAAACCTACCTTGAAATTAGATTATGCCTAAAAAATGCCTAGGACGCTTTGATAATGTACGAATGCAAAACATCTCTAAACAAAACACGACAATCTCAATTTACAAAAGGCGTATTGAATGGCTAGTTCATGGAGTTATCCTAATCATGATATGGATTAAAGTTATGATTAAGAGGATGATGTCAGATTCGTTAAATTGTCAATTTAACCTAAAAGTTTAAACTAACACATTCTTCTTGGGCAATCTAGATAAAGAAAAGGAAGAATAAATAATCAAAGTAAAACTTGAGATGCTTGATAAATAAACAAACTCAAGATCGGGATTTTTAATAAATCGGAGTTCTGATACCATATTAAGCTATTAATGACAAATAAATGATTTTTAGAATCCAAAAGTTAAATTATTAGGTGATGTAATAAACCATGATGAGAAAAAGTAAAAAAAGAAGAGTTGGACCAAGGGCCCAAAACCATGAAAAATGTACTTTAAAAAGAAAAGTAGAGAAATGATAATAATGCAGAGGAGAAAAGCAAAAAGTATGAGACTGTATCTGTAGGCACTAGGCAATGTGGATGAAGACTGTCCACATACCCCATAAAGGAAAGGATGAGACCAAAAACCCCATCAAAGGGAAAAACAAAACAAAGGCCAAAAGATGATGGGAAAAAAAAAATTAATTAATTTTTTAAAAACAAAAAGAAAATAAAAGAAAAAGCCATGGAAACAACCACATGCCCCTTTTCCTTTCTCCATCTTTTCCCATGTGTGCATCACCCACTAATCATTTCCCACAATAAAAACAAATTCCACTGGCCACACTCCTTAACCAATTGGTGGATGCCAACTTTTCTTTGTCTAGCCGATCATCGACCTCCACGTCGGCAAACCCGATTAAACAAAAGTCATTAGAATAAGATTAAAAATTTTATATCAATTAAGCATACTGGCCTTGCAAGACACGATAAGAAAAAGACACATGCTTGATGCATTATACATATATTTTTTTCTTTAAAAAAAAATTATTTTGATCTTATGATAAAGGGCTTTGTGTCCTTACTCACACCGCGTCTTTCATTGTGTACCTCTCCAATTATCCATCTTAGTTTGAGATAAGGATGATAATGAGGTGGATTTTTTTAGGTACTCGTCTCATCCTATTTTTAATGGGATGTGGTTCAATTTTAATAAATAGATTTAGGACAAATTTAAGAATTTTTTTAAAATTTGGGACGGGTTCAAGTATTGTCCCCTTCCCACCCCATCTTCCATCCCATCTTGTTTAATTTTTTAAATGGAATGGGGATGAGAATTATTTTGAATAAAAGGAATAGGGTTGAGATGTGATGACCCGTCCCGATCTCGTCCCATTGTCATCCTGAATTTGAAGACTTGGCTCCACCCATTCATATAACATGATAAGTTGGTTGAATTAATTTTTTTTAATTAAAAATATTTATATATAATATATGCTTTGTTTGAGCGGATTATATCATGGAAAGAATTAATAAATACTTTTATTTTTTAGAAATCAAAATCATCAACATTTAATTTTAAATGAAAAAAAAAATTACATTTGATTTTTGGGTTGTTTGGTACAAAGCTAAAAAAAATGGAATGGAGTAAAATTTGTACTTCCCTTAATTGGAAAATTGACGGCCTTATCCAAGTACATGGTGTCAAATCCAAGGGAAATGTTTCTCACATGCCAATAACGTACAATGCAAAACATTAACTACCCCCAAACACACCCTTAATAATTCTATTAATAAATTATTACTTCGCACCAAATGAAGGTTTAGGTTGACCTAATTTCTCTATCAGATTTTTCTGTCTTTTGAAGCAAGTTAAGATGCTTTAAACAGCATCCCATAAGCTGTTTGGATGTGGGTTTTTTTTTTTTTTGTTCTCCTCCCTCAATTTTCCGGGAAAATTTTGGATTTAGGTTGTGTATGAATATTCTACAATATCCTGAAAAATCACATTATATTAAAATAGAAGTAGTTTTTGGTATTAAACAACTCTTTTCCGAATATTTTTGTTAAATATCATAATCTAAATCGAATATAAAAATATGATCAAGAGTACAAAGAATACGAGAAGATACGAAACACGTAAATAATATCTCATTTTTGTACTTTTTAAGCACACCAGTAATTTCTCGTTATATTATATATATTAAAATCCAATGCAAATAAAATTTTTAAAAATTAAAGAAATCCCCTTTTGTTATTTGCACTCCATGTATGGAGTGATTACAAAGGCACATTTGTTAAATATAATTTGAGAAGTATAAGAAATAATAAATTAAAAACAATAAATAAAGAAATAAAAGGGGAGGAATAAATTTTAAAATAGAAGAAGGTGGCCTAAACGACCAGCTTCTCTTCAACACCCATGACCCAACTACTCTCAAAAGCTTCTTGTGTGAATTATAGAAAGCCATTTACAAAAATACCCCTGTACATGACCCCTCTAGTCTTCTCTCCACATGCAGCCAATGATTTATGATTTGGGTTTCTTTTGGAGTTTATTGGAAAAATTATTTTGCAATAAAAATAAATGTCATTATTTAATATTAATCAATGAACCCATTCATTAAATAATGCCATTTATTAAATAATAAAAACAAAAGTTTATTCTTTCTAGGAATAAAAGGGTCAAATTTGAAATCCATTTTTAAAAATAATGTTTTAAATACTAAAATACGTTGGATAAATTTATAATAGAGAACAGTTTTTTAAAAATTTGTTTCTAAAATATGTTTTTAATAATAAAATTAAAATATGGTAAGTTTTATGTTGATATAATATTTTAAGTGGTAATTAAAAATAGGAAGACTATTTTAAAAAAAATCATATTATACATAAATATATAAGAATTTTTTAAAATTTTAAATTTTTAATATAATTTTATTTTTAAAAATAAGTAAAATTTATTTTTAAAATTATCTTTAAAAGTTTTTTTAAAAAGATATTTCTAAATGAGCCCTAAAATTTGAGATACCAAGGCAAAAATCAAAGGCTTTATTTGAAAAATATTTTTAAAAACAATTCTAAAATTTTTAAAAATTATTATATATGTTTCGTAAAATTTTGTTTGAGATATTTTTTATATATTAGAAATATGTATATATACAATTCTTTATTTATAATATATTTTTATATTTATACAATTATTTTTTAAAACAGTACTTTAAAAAATATTTTTTAAAACAAATTATTTTCTATTTTTAAGAATAAAAATTCCTTTTTTCTTTCTAGATTGTCAAAGCAGTCCGGGAATGTGAGAGGGTAAATTGGTCAAAAATATTAAAATAGAATAAGGAAAATGAATAAATAAATAAATAAAAGAGAACCTCGGCGCACGAAATCGGGGACAGACCAATAAATGTGAGCAATGTAATGACGCGTGCTTTCCTGTGATTTCTTTTAAAGCCCCCTCTCTCCTCCGTCTCACCCATTTCTATTCAACTCATCTCTCCTCCTACCACCACCTCCTCCTCCTCTTGCTCCTCTTCTTTTCAGCATTTACTTCTCTCTTCAATGTCATGATTGTTGATGTTGTCCGATCACATCAATCCAGACTCTTCATTTCTTGATGGTAAAATCTATCTTCTATCTTCTATCTTCTTTGTTTTCTGGCTTTGATTTGGTTTGATTTTGGTTTTGATTCAAAATTGATGATACGGTTGTTGTTGCTTGTAGTTTTTGTGTGTAGAGACTACAAGGAGCTATTCTATGGAGAAATCGTATATGGTGACAGATTCTGAAGGTGGTTATAGATCGATGGAATCCAATAGGAGGAAACGGAAAAAAATGGAGTCGGGGACTCAGAAGGTGAAGAGGGGAGGGAGGTGGAGGACGGAAGCGGAGCAGCAGATCTACTCAGCGAAACTCGTCGAGGCTATCACCAAAGTGCGCCGTAGCTCTGCTCCTGCGGCGGCTGTACATCGCGGCCGTGCGGTGAGGGAAGCGGCTGACCGTGTTCTGGCTGCGGCGGGGAAAGGAAGGACGCGGTGGAGTCGAGCGATTATGACGAGTCGAGTCGGGTTGAGGCTGAGGAAGAGGAGGAAGGTGACGGTGACAGGCAATAACCGGTTGAGGAAGCCGGCGGTGAGCAAGCAGGAACCCCCGCTGAAGCGGCGAGTGCGCGTCCTCGGCCGGTTAGTTCCTGGTTGCCGGAAACTTTCGTTCCCGAATCTTTTAGAAGAAGCGACTGACTATATAGCGGCTTTGGAGATGCAAGTTCGAGCCATGACTGCGCTAGCCGAGCTTCTCGCTGGCACCGGCGCCTCGAGCTCGAATTTGCAGCCGCCGAGCTGCTAAGGCCACTGCCGATCACGCCAGGCGTTAATTACTTTTTTTTTTTTTTTTTCCCAATCCTGTTTTTATGAGATTTAAAATTCATGTATTTTATTGTATACATCGCATTGCCTCTTCTTCTTTCGGAGCTCCACTTCCTCAATTTTTTTACTCCTCATTATTCTTCTCTCTCTTTCTTTTTCTTTTTTCTTTTTTTAAAATTTCTCCTTTATACTATAATTTATTAATTATTAATTGAAGTGAATATGCCACCTAATGGATTATTTTCAATGATTTAATTATTAATTTTAAATTATTTTTCTCAAATTTTCTCCAAATCAAACATAACTTAGAAAGAACAATGGAGGAGAAGGTGCAAATATGATCATGGGAAAAAGACAAACATGGAAAGGAAAAGAAAAAGCAGAAGATGGACAAACATTTATCGTGCTTTTCAATAAGTGATAGAAGGTAAGGATTAAGGAAGCATGGCTTGGAGGCAAAAGTAGTCCAAATTCTTTTAGCAACAGGGATATCAGTGAGGGGGGCAGTGTCCAAATTCCCCAATCCCAAAGTAGAGAAAATGTAGAATATTTTATTTTCTGATAGAGGGCAGACAATTAGATATTTGATTATGTCTCATGCCTAGCTAAAGCAAACGCCTCCTCTCATATTTCATCTTTGATCTTTTAAGCAAAGACAATTGAGATAAGAGGGGGTGGACCATGGACCTTCTCCATCCTTTGGCTAACCTACATAACATTTCACATCATGGTTCTGAACTTTTCATATACTCTTGAAATTATCATCTTCATTCTTTTTTCTTTTGTTTTTCTTCTCTCATTTTTGTAATTTGTAAATCAAAGGAGATTCGGAATCGTAATAAAAAGTATGTAATTATAATTTGTACTATTAAGAAAAATGATGAGTCATTTGTTTAAAATATTTCAAAATTAGGATGTCACTAACATTTTGCAATTACAAGTACTTCTATAATAATGATTTATGGCATTAAGAAAATTAATTCGTGTTTCTCGTGTTTATTAATGTGAGTCATTTGTTCGACATTTTAAAACTACAATGTTACTAACATTTTGAAATGGAAAAATATAAGTTACTTTTTTCTTCTTTTTCATCTTTTAAGAAGATGATCGGAAGGGCCATGTTTTGTGGGATATGAGCTAAAAAGGAGGGTGGTGGGAAGAGGCCCCGATCCCACCGCCCCTAAAAGTTAGCACATCCGCCAAAACAGGATTCATGAGCAACAGCCACATAACATGTGCCTCCGTGACCCTACAATTTTAAGTGCCCTGCCCTACAGCCCCACCCCCACAAACCCTCCCAAAAATGCCTCACATGTGAGAGTGACTTTAATACTTTCTAGACATACCCATACCAAAACTTCACATTCCCCATTCTAAGACCGGCACTTCCTTTTCATTCAAATGCCCCAACATGCATTTCTAAGGGCACCACCCCCCCACCATTTGAGCCCATGGTAGGGCACCCCTGCCCTGTTCTGGGCCTAACATTTGTGCTATACCGACACCGTTGTCAGTCTCGCAATCACGACAGCCCAATGGCTACTCGCCACGGTCAACCCGCACGAGCCAAGGATTATTTTGGTTGAACACTTGAACTATGAATAGATTTTTTTAAAAATATTTATTAAAATATGATATTTTTGAAATTATTTCTAAATAATATTAATTAAAAGTAATGTTTTGAAAAAATAACCTTCACCTCAAATATAATTTTAAAATTAAATTGAAATTATGTTTTCAAGAGATAACTTTCAAATAAATTTCTTAAATGTATTATAAATTTAAAAATAGTTTAAATTTTATTTTATTTTAATAAATGTTTTTTAAATTTTTTGTATTTTTTATTTAAATCCTCACTGTGACCACTAATCAAGTGTCCTTTGAAATAGGGCACCCTGGCTCATGGGGGGGCTTTATTTTTATCCATAGTGCAATGTGGATGGGCATGAGGCCCTTATGCTTCATGTTCATAGGCATGCACTGACCCTATAGGGAAGAGACGTGGCAAGTTGCTCTTGGCGGTGGCAGAAGCCACCTCACATTCACACTCAATTTTCCTCTTAAATGTCTCCACGTGTTCAGCTTGTCAGGCCGCGGATACCTGATCTGACAATTTTAGCCATGTGTCCCTTTTTCACGCGCTAACGACAAGTGACATGCCATGATTGGGTTGAGGACCACAGATTCTTCTTTCGCATTCTTATTAAATCCTTGGAAACAAACAAGTTTGTAAGTCATTTTTGGACAATAAAGATAGTGGGGGTTTTCTCAATCAGTTTCATGCTTTGGTCACCTACATGGAAGGCTGAAATGGGTAAATAATCTTTTAGCCCAAGTACTCATAGGGCACCCTACCCCTTGGAAGGGCATAAAAATGAGGTTTACTTCCGAGTAAAAGAGGGTGGGTTTTGGTTTTTGATTTAATTGGATGGAGACAACCCAATCAAGATGTCCCAAGTCAAGCTTGAATTGAGTACTTAAACAGGACACTACCCCAACAACCCAATCAACAAGATCAAAGTCAAGCTTGAATCGAGTAATATTAAGACCCCTACCCCAACTAATAGGACACACACCCTATCTCATGGACTTAGGCCTAAAAATGGACACTTCTCATTGTTGGTTTTTAATTATCACAACCCCACACCATATCCCATAGAATTGGCATTAAAAAAATGGGCTACTTTGATATTTTTAGATGGCTTTTGAATGGTTAGTAGTTAGCACTACCCATCTTAATTGACCTTAACAACCCAATAAAGATGACCTTAAGTAAAGCTTGAATTGAGCATTTAATTGACACCCCACCAACCTAATCTTATCCCATCGGAATGCCATAACCTAATCCATTCAATCTAACCCAAAAAATTTTACTTTCTAAAAGGCCCATTATTTTGAAAGTCGGTGGTTTTCATGTTAAAAATGATTAATTGTGGCTTCATACTATGATCAATAATCTCAATTTACCTTACAAAAAGGGTCTAGCTAGTTTAATATTTAGGTTGTTCTTTGAGGTGGGATTGGGCTGCTGCCATGTGAGAAAGGGGGAGACAGGTCCTACAAGAAAAGGGACAAGGGACAAAACACAGGAAGGCACTTTTGAGTTGTCAAAATCCAACTGCCCCTATAACACCAATACTCTTTCTACTCTCCCAATTTGGCAACTCCCCACTTGTCATGCCCTCATTCAAACTCGTGGCTTCCTTTATTAGCACACATGTCGTTGTTACGAGCCCTTGTCTTATGAGAAAGAGTTGACCACTAGACATTTTATTGGGCCCTCAGAGTCCCATTAGCAAGTGGGTCAAGGAAGGGAGCCCATGGATGTAGTGACCAAGGTATTGGTGGAATGGCCGGGTATGGTACATGGGCTCAGCCCAAGACAGCAAAAGACAGTAAACTGAGATATCCCATATGGATAACCAAGAAAAAGGTAGAGAGACTAGTAATTGCTTGAAGATGTATTTGTGTATGTGACAAGTGAATAAATGTTATAGAGATCCATGCCGAATTTTTTGTCAGATCAAACTCACAATATGTTCTTCATTTCAAATACTTAGTCAGAAATAATCAAATGAAGACTACTGAAAATCTAAAGAACAAAACCCTAGCTAGATAAGTATCCATCTGTTCAATATTTTTCTATGATCAACTTGTGGCCAATTCTATAAGAAGCATAAGCATCAATGCAGGCATATTCAACTTGGTTTTCATTAAGCACCCTTGCTTCCCAGTTACTCATGCACACATGCTTCGGCTTCTTCATCCTCAGATTTACCACTTCCCATGCCAGGTCCTTCAGACCCGGTCGCCGAAACCGCCCAGGCCACCGCTGCATGGCAAGAACCCTAACGTCGGCACTGCAGCTGCACTCTAGGCCATACTCATTCTTAAGCTTGTCAATGTCACCACCAACCTCAACCCCCACAAAAGTGAAGTTCGAGTCTAAAAGGAAACCCTTGAGAGATTGTGGGATTTCATCCATGTAGAAGAGTTGAAGGATAAGGCACTTGTTGTTGATGCAGAGTTGCAAGGTGGCAGACTTGTTGCTCATTGATGGGATCCGGTTAGGCCTCCACTCGATGTCAAGGCCAACCACCATGGGCTTTCCTGCATATATGGAGAGGATTTCTTGCACCCATTCGTCAACTATGGCTGCTTTGTCTGTTAGGGTTATTTCTATGGTTTTTCCGGCGAAGTTGACTGAGTATTTGGAGGTGTTGGGGTTGAAGGTTATAGTGTTGTTAGGGTTCATCATGATCATGAGTTCTGTATAATTTCTTGCTACCATGAGAAGTTTGAGAACACAAAGTACAATTGTTTGAAGATGGTTTATATTGGTGAATTAGAAAGAATTTGTAGAGACTGTGACACCAAGGGACCAGTAATCATAAATAATGATATTCAATTCCCTTCAATCTTGTTGCATATGGCCTAGTTCAGTGCATTGGAACCAGTACTTGAGTTGATCATATGATTCAGTGCAGTGGCATTTAGTATTTGGAAGTGGAGGGGTTGAAAATTAATTATAATGTTGTTAGTGTCAAATTTTCCATCATTTTATTCAACTTCAAGGAATACCTAAAGTTAATCTAGTAATTGGATCATAGCACTACCTAAATTGGGTTTCTAGCTCGAGCACCCGTAAATCTTATGTGTAAATATTGTTTACTTTGAACTATAATCCACAAATTCCATCTTATTACTAATTTTTCTATCAATGATAATTAATGAAATCAATTCACTCTCTCATGTGAATGTGGATCTTAACTTTCTCTAGTGTTGTTAGACCTTTTATCATTTCATACAATTTTGATAAATTTATAAAATCTAGGTAATAACTATATACAATAAAAAAATATTGTCTAAATCAAGTTTCTAGTTCAAACACTTACAATTAAATCGATTTGCTAGCTCTCTCTTGTATGGGCATCATCTATTTAGGTCCGCCCTTACAACTTTAAAAAATTGCATAAGATCGAGGAATTAATTATATATAATATGTCATAAATTTATTTTTCTAATTAACCTACATAAAATATCACACTTATAAAATTATTTTACATCTATGTTAAATTTATATCTCATATTAGCTTCAATTTCAAGCTTCTCATCAACTATGTAAAACATTGGTATTCTTTTAATTTTAAGGGTCTATTTAGTAGTGATTTTAGGAAATATTTTTAACTTTTCTAATATTTAAAAAATTTTATATTTTAAGTATTAGAATATAAAGACTAAAAATACTTTTTAGAATCATCATCAAACGTACTTTAAGTTTTATATCATGTACTCCTAGAGGATGATCATTAATACATTTAATTTTTATACAATCTTTGCCCTAATTATGTGTCGTTTAGATGGTGTTTAATTCAATTTTACAGTATTCCTTTTGCAAATGATTTAGTTACATGTATGTATATTTTTTCCCAAGGGAAAATTTTGCATTACAATTGATATTCCAAAGTACTAGCTATCAAATTTAATATAGTTTTTGTCCATCACCAAGAAATTGCCTATGTATGCTTTATCCTATAATCAAACTTTATTTCCATTAAAGTGCAAATGGTTGGTCCATGCATCTTTCACTTTAGGCATCCTTCATCTTATGCTTTTTCTTTCTTTTTTATAGCAGAGCTTGGATTACCTCTTATAAGGACCATTTGGAAACTGCATCCTCTTAAAAATAGTTTTTTAGAATTGTTTCAAGAATAGAGTATTTTCTAATACCATATTTTATTTATTTTAAATCACTTTTATTTTTAAAAAATAATTGCAAAAACTATGTATATATTAAAATAAAGCATTGTAGACAAAATTTATTTTTTAAAAATATATAAAAAACAAAAAAAAAAATAGATTAAGAACATTCCAATTTTTCGAATAAACTTTTATTCTAAAAAATATTGAAGAATTGTTTTCTAAATATATTTTTTGACAACTATTTTCCATAACTAAGAATTGCATTTTGATAAAGTACTCAGAAGGTCATCAGCCTTGAAACTTACAAAACTTTGAGGCATAGAAACTAATGACATGCTTGGAACCCTTTTAAATTCTTTCATGTTAACCTCCATTGTGGGTAAAACAAAAGCAAGTAAATTTCCCTTAGGGTGAACCTACTTTCCCATCATTAGTCAATTTCCTTAGTCAAAAACTTGGAAAAGTATTAAGCTTTTGTGGTCACTGGTCAGTGGCAGAAGTTCTTATCCTGGACTACTCCCAATGACTCCATTCCTATGAAAATGATACTTCCAACACTATATGACAATGGGAATTATTAATGTGTTTGAATTAAAATATTTTTTTAAAAAAAATTCATTATTACAAAAATCAAACTCAAGGATGTTGATTCTTGAGTTGTAGTTATTTTTATATAAATTATTGGTCCATGTCTTGGAAACTAAACTGGGTTTCAAATCAAAGTTGCCAAACAGGGACATCCCATATAAATAACCCTTTAAAACTTTTATCCTCAAAATTATGATTTTTAAATAATTTTTATATATAATGTTTTATTTTCAATCTATCTTCATAATTATATAATTAATTATTTAGTATACTATTAATTGAAAATCTTTTTGTTTACCAAAAAAACAATTAACATAACTACCTAGTGTAAATCCCACTATTTATGTATAATGTTAAATCTCAACATCATTCTCTTATCTCACAATTCATATGCAAATCATATTAACAATAAGTAATAGCGATGAAAATGCACTTTTGTTAGTATCATCTTTTACCATAGATGATTTAGTACTCTATTTGATTTAGATTTCTAGAATTATTATTTGAAGTATTTTTAGATAATTATTGAATGAATTTATTATTTAGACATTGGTTGGCCATTTACAATTAGTTTATATTAAAATTTTAAACTACCTATATAACTGTTTTATTAATTAGGGTCATTTATAAATTGAGCATTGGGATTCGACATATGAAATGATTGTGATACCTTCGACCTCTAAGTTCAAGATGTTACGAATAAAGTATAAAAAAAACGTAACAAACACATAAAATTTTACTCTTAAAAAGTCATTTGAGTTAGCCTTTGCTTTATACCTCATACTAGCTTCAACTTAAAGCTTCTCATCAACTATGTAAAATTTTCATGTTCTTTTAGCTTTAACTAGATTTCATATGTGCTTTTAGAGGACCACTACTTACACACTTATGACGTAATGGTTGCCTTAATTATATGTTTATCTTGCAATTTATTCAATTTTATACATTCTTCTTTGCAAATCATTTGATTAACATGTAATAAAATCAAATGATATTTAGAAGTAGCTATCAAATTCAATATTTTTGGCTGTCACCTAGGCAATTGCCTATGCTTTATTCTCTAATCAAAGCATCAAGGAGATCAAAGATTTTGTGACCTACCCAACTTTATTTTCATTAAAGCACAAATGGTCGGCCATGCATTTCACTTTAGCCATAGTACGTTCACTTGTTTGCTTTTCTTTTCTTTTCTTTTCTTTCCTTTTTTTAATATTAGAGGTAGGATGATGATAAACTAACTATTTGCTATCAAAAACAATTTTGTACTTTTTTTAGAATAAAAAATAGTTTTTCCAAACTTCAAAAACAGTTTATTTTGAACCGAAAACAATCTTTACAAAATTTATTCTGAAAATAAAGTGAAATTTAAGATGTTTTAAGATACTTTATAAAATGTTCCATGAAAGATTTAAAAATATAGGAAATAAATTAAAAACTTTTATATAGCAGATGCATGCATATAATGCTTTTACGAATAATAGGTTAAGGAAATTGTTTTTCATATTTAAGAACAGTTGTAAAAAATCGATATTTTATAATTATTTTTAAAAATACTCTCAAATGGCCTTTGATTTCCATTAATGGAAATCCATCCATAGTAAAAAAGTTTACAAGTTTTGAGTGAAAAAACACACAGAGTGGAGAAAAAATTGTTTCCAAAAAACTATGGTGAAAAACAAATTTTTGGAAACTATTTCCAATAATCTCTAGTGGCCTTTAATTTCCACTAGTGAAAGTTCCATAGGTGTCAAGGCTGATCATGACCTTGGGAATACTTCTTTGATGACGTTTTCAGCATATATCATAGCTATGAAAAAAGCAAGTAAAATTCCTTAGGCACCAAGGAACTTTAATTTGCTTGGTAAAGTATTACATATTCCTTGTGTCTAATCAATGACAATGATGACCGATCAATTTCCATGAAACTTTCGGGATCTTTCTAATGTATGTCCAAAGACTCCAAATTAGTCTCAAGTGAATTGATATTTTTTATTTTATGATGTAATTATGATGATGTTTTCGAGCGTTACAACTTAGTTGGAATGGTTGAATTAATGGTTATCTTGAGTCTAACCCGAATTAAGAAATAATTAACTCAAGTTTAACCCAATCCGACCTCTAATTCAAGATACTCAGTCCAAGTCCAACTTAACCTCATTTTACTAAATTCGAGTTGATCAAGTTGAATTCGAGCTGATCAAATTGTATTGATTAGGTTAATTAGGTTGCATGATTCAAAATTCATTCATAGTATTTTTTTTCAATAAAAAGAAAATTTTATATATTTATACCAAAATTTAAAAAAATCAAGATAACAATCAAAAGTAAAAATAAGCTTACATATCTACTTGAAAAAAATGAAAAAATATATAATATAAATTTAATTTGATATTTTTTCTTTAAAATCTAAAAAGAAAATTAATAAATTATATATGATATAAATATTATAAAAATATTAAATCAGATTTGAGTTAGGCTCGAGTTATTCGAACCTTAATCCGACCTAAACCCAAATTAAGTTTGAGTTAAGAAAACTTAACCCAAGCTTCACCTAAATATTGAAAATATTTGCCCAAATCCACCTAAACACTATATTAGATTTGGGTTAGGTGGGATTAACCCACATAATTTGCACCCCTGATGTTCCCTCATTTTAAAAAGTAATCTGGCAAACACTAGGATAAGGCTTAGGATAAGGCTAGAATAGAGCTTCTACATGAAATTATATTTTCTTAACTTCTATATTAATTAGGGTCTTTGAATACAACTAGCCAAATGGACATAAAAGCTCTGTGAAATTTAAAAAAGAGGTTTTGACTTCTTCAAGGCCAAAAAATCATATTAAATGAAATGATTCTCTAGAATTTTAAAAATGATTTTTGAAACTTTGTAATAACTTAACTTTATAAAGAAATCACTTCTGAGCATTACAAAACATTTTCGATCTTACCAAAATCATTCTCAAATGTATTCTTAAAACCTGTTTATGAGTGATTTTCATATGAATTAAAAGTGTTACTTATTGTTTAGATGAACTTTCTTACAAAAATTAAATTTTTGACAAAGTTTTAAAAATACTTTTCAAAACCTAAACGACTCACTTCAAGTGATCCCGAGACAAAAAAATTTTATTATTATATAATACGTAATATAAAAAAACACTATCAAAACACTTTCTTTCACTTTATATCCAAACAATGATTCTCTTTTACATGTATTTCTAATGTAAATATTCTCAAATACAAGAATTGTAAATAAAATTGTTTTAGAGTACATTTGCTTGAAGTGTATTCAAAAATATTTTTAGGAGAATAATTTATCAATATTTCTTTAGGAAACACCATACATGATTTTTTAGATTTTTAGAAATGATTTCAAAATTTTATCAATCATCTAATTTTTTTTTATAAAAAAAAAAAACTTTTTAGGGTAAAAGTGCTTCCCAAAATGACCAACAAATGGGCTTTTAATTATCATATCAATCCTAACTAAATAGGCTCTTAATTTAAAGTGCATTTCACCTAATTATAAAAAATATTTTTAATTTTTTTAATACTTAAAAAATAAAAATTTGTTACAAAGGTAGTGTTTGATTTTTTACTTAATTCTAAATAGAACCTTAATGTTTAATAGTGTTAAATATTAAGTTGTTTGTTTTTGTAGTAATTTATTTCTATTAAGTATTAAAAAGTAAAAAAAAAAAAAAAAAAAAAAAAAACCAATATAATATTTTTTCTATTTAGAAAAAGCTACATATTTTGGTAGTGTTTGTTTTTTTACTTAATTCTAAATAGAATATTAATATTTAATAGTGTTAAATATTAGGTTTTTTTATAATATTTTATTTCTATTAAGTATTAAAAAGTAAAGAAAAACCAATATGTTATTTTTTCTATTTAGAAAAAGCTACATATTTTGACTTTTTCTATTTAGCCAAAAATTTATAATAAGTCATGAAAAAGTAGAAAAACAAACAACCTAAATTCTGAAATAAATTGCTCTTAAGCAAAAAAAACAAACAGCATGGTTTTTTCTATTTAGTAAAAAATTTATAATAAGTGATGAAAAAATAGAAAAACAAATAACCTAAATTCTGAAAACAAATTGCTTCCAATAAAAAGCCAAAAAAACAAACACCATCTAAAACCACTTCTTAAATTCCCTACCAAACCTGATCTCACCATCAAATATAAGGTTTCAAATTTTTTGGCCATTGTGGAGAAAAGATTAAACTACTAATAGTAAAGGTGCTACCGTGCTAGATATGCATTAAAGAAAAGTAAAAGCAAGATTCCAAAGAGTCGTATGGCTAATCTAAAAATCAAAATTAATCTCTATAAATACCAACTAGTAGCAAAGAATTAACCAGACAACACCTTCAGCTTATACAACAAAGAAGCCATGTTCGGATTCATCACCAACCCCTCCTCCATCACCTTCAACCCCACTACCTCCAAATACTCCGTCATCTTCGCCGGAAAAACCATTGAAACAACCCTAACCGACAAGGCAGCTATTGCAGACGAATGGGTACGTGAAATTCTCTCCATACATGCCGGAAAGCCCATGGTGGTCGGCCTAGACATCGAGTGGCGGCCTCACCCGATCCGATCAATGAGCAACAAGTCCGCCACGCTCCAACTCTGCATCGACAACAAGTGCCTGATTCTTCAGCTGTTCTACATGGACGAAATCCCGGAGTCCCTCAAGAGCTTCCTCGCAGACTCCAACTTCACTTATGTGGGGATTGAGGTACGTGACGATATTGCGAAGCTGAAGAATGAATATGGGCTAGACTGCAGCCGCAGCGCCGACATTAGGGACCTTGCCATGCAGCGGTGGCCGGGGAGGTTCCGGCGGCCGGGACTGAAGGACCTGGCATGGGAAGTAACGAACCTGCCCATGAAAAAGCCCAAGCATGTGAGCATGAGTAACTGGGAGACCAGGGTTCTCAGTGAAAATCAGATTGAGTACGCTTGCATTGATGCTTATGCTTCTTACAAGATTGGCCACAAGCTGATCATAGAAAAATAAGATGCTTTTCTCTTAGGAATTGTGTTTGTCTTCCTGCCCTGCAATAGCTAGGGTTTTGTGTTTGTACTGGGTGGTTACTAGGGTTTTGTGTTGGTAGAAGGTGGCTGTATTTTCCTTTTCTTTTTTTGGGTTTGCTTGTTGTGGGTTTGTTTTTAATTTTGTGTAATGGGTGTATTAAGAAGTTTTTAATTTTGTGTTATGAAGGTAATGGGTATATTAAGAAGTCTTTCTTTGCTTCCTTCTTAATTATTCCTACTAGACCAAGTGCTTATTAAACATTAAAAACATTGTTTGGAGATGGGTATTTTGGAGAAGTCGGGTTACGTTTGGAAAATGTTTTTAAAAATAGTTCTAAAAATTAATTTTTAAAATCCATTTTTCCACGTGTTTTAAAATAATAACATATTTAAGAAATTAAAATATTTTTAACTTATTTTTATATTTTTAAATATAAATATATTAATAAAAGTGATTAAAATATGTTTTCCAAAAATATCATATTGTTTAAGTTTTAACTATTAAATATATATTTTTATTATTTTATTTTAGAAAATATAAATTAAATATAAAAACAATTATCAAATAGGATGTCATGTTTTTATCTACTAAAATTTATTTTGTTTTGATTAAAAAGAAAAGAAAAAAAAAGTTGGGGAAAGAATCAAGTCAACATCAATCCTCCCCGTCAACCTATTCTTATCTTCTTTCTTTGTCTTTATCAAAAAAGTTGGGAAAGACTCAAGTCAACGTCATTCCTCCCGTCAACTTTAGGGCTTTATCTTCTATTAGCGTACCAAAACCAATATATTCTTAGGGTCGGCTTTATTAATCGGGTTTCGAACCCATCCATTAATTTGGGCCTATGCCCAAGTGGTGGTCCATGGGCCTTTTTCCCTGACAAGCAAACAACAAAAAAGAGTCATAAATGTGACAAAAATATACATACATGCATAATACATATGCTATATATGACAAACAGTAATATGGGCCTAAGCCCAAACCTAAAGACAGATAATAAGACAGATTTGGGCCTAACATAATGGGGCCCATAAAAATGAAGCCCCACCACTGAGTATGAGAGGATCGTCTTCCCCGGTTTTTTTTTTTTTTTTTTTTCATTTTTAAAATTTTTTGATGTATTTATGAAGTTATAGATTCTAATCATTCTAAAAACAAATATTTATTTTACAAACAAACCCGACACCCATGATGTTCGAACCCATCACCTTACCTTTGATACCACTTGTAAAACCTACAAACTCTCCTAAAAACAATTTATATTAAAAAAGATGTATGTCATACCTTAATAGTGCACTCACTCACATGTCTATAACATTTGAAAATAAGGATAGTTAATAAACATAGCCAACTTCGATATGTAGTCAACAATTATGATTGTTTTTTTTTTTTTGGCTATAAAACAAGCTCTTAGCAAAAAAATCAATTTGGGGAATTTATTAATTACCTTGTTATTATTATGATTTTGACTTGTTGGAAATAAATTTTTAAAATTTTTGTTTTAATTTTTATTTTTTTAATGGACAAAAATTATTTAAAAAAAAAGGAAGAAAAAGACAAAAAAAAATTCAATAAAATCCTTAATTTATATTCATTTTTGAAAAAAAAAAAAAACATCAAATCATCATGTGTGTCATATGTTTGGAAAATACGAGTGCTTTGATTATTGAAAATGACCTTTTTTTAAATTAAAAAAAAAAGAAAAGAAAAGAAAAGAAAAAAAGATAAAAAAATCTCAAAACGTGTTTGGTCATTGTCCTCTTTGCTGCAAACACGTCCGATCTGAAAGGCTTTATCCGTGTCTTATTTTAAAAAAAAAAATACTATCTTCTTCCAAAAAAACGCGTTTTTGCCGAACTTTTCGAAACGGGCTCTGAATATTCTTGAATTGTTCCATATTCTTTTGCTTTGTTTTCTCAGCTCCCAAACAGGGGTTCGAAACAATCGCTTTGTGAAAGGAGCTTCCTTTGAGCTTTCAGAGTCCTCCATCCCTCTTTTCTCTAGTCCTTTTGGGAATCGGCAAATGGGTTTCTTCGCTGTCACTCTGTAATCAATGTACGTACTGTGGATTTCATCTCGGCTTTGTGTTCATTTCTTGATATTATTCTTTTTTATTTTTGGGTTTTTTTTGGGTTATCCTATGCTTCATGATTTCGTTCCAGGATTTTGTTTGGTTCCTGAGAGAGATGAGAAAAAGTTGAGAAAAGGAGAGAAAATTTGGAGTTCTGTGTTTTATGGTGTTTTGATTTGAAATTCCGAACTTACCCTAGCGGCCTAGCCAAGCTAAATGGTTGTGCTAAGCTAAGTTGAGTAGTGCTTTTTGCTTAGAATCTCAACTTCCTTTTTCTTTTCTTTTCTTTTGTTTTCCCACAGTTTTCTCAGTAACCAAACAGTGTACTAGGCTAGTTGCTTGTTTGATAGTGGTTTTTTTTTTTCTTTGATGAGTTGTTGGTTATGACTCAAATTTCCAGCAAATTGTGAATGAAATAGTTGTAAACTGCTTGTGATAAAAGAAAATCATGTTGGAGGTGATCATGGTGTTGAATATCCATTGAAATACCCATATCTATATCTCAAACACTCATAGATGTCAGTATATATTTTTTTTGAAAATCTTAACCAAATCTCTATGTTTTGCTTCTTCTTTTTTTACCATTTTCCTAGATCAGTATCACAATTCAATTATCTCTATATTGTCAGAAACCTGATAAGATGCCTGGATTTTTTGCAGGATGGTTTCATTTTCAGGTTTTTGAGGCGTGAAGAACAAACCAGAAGAAAAAGAGGTTACTTTTTTAAAGTTGTATAGATGGCAAAGTTGCATGGTTTCACTGTTTGAGACATGCTTGGATAATGCAATTATAGAAATCCTCTTTGCTTTAATCATGACTTCAAAGTAGAAAAGGCGGTTTCCTGTTTGAGGGTGTGATGGTATCATCCAAAATTTCCCAAACCATGAGCTTCGTTTGATTAGCATAACATTTTAACAGGAAACTTTTAGGGTTTTAGAAATACCAAGTAAAAGTTTTGCTTTTTTGGCATTGGAAGGGAGATTTTTATATGTAATGGGTCATCCAGCCTCAAACGAAAGTGATTTAGTTGTTGATTTGGAAAGTGGGGGGAATACAAGTGAAGAAGAGGGGGGTAGAAACCCGTCGTCCTCTGGTGGCATACCTGCAAAGAAAACATTAGGAAGGGCTTGGAGCGGGATTGTGGGATTTGATGGATGTATTAGGAGTGCAGATAGTGTAAGCATATGCAAGAGTGAGTTAAATTATGGTGGGGCTTTTGGGAATAGTGTGGACTCATTGGTGGGTGGGTTGGGAGAAGAGCAAATGGAGTTTGTGGGGAAGAAAATGAACAAGGAGAAGCGGAAAAAGATAGGCTCTAAAAAGCCTTCTAAGCCACCCCGGGCTCCTAGAGGTCCATCATTGGATGCAGCTGATATGAAGATGGTTAGAGAAATAACTGAACTAGCCATGATGAAGCGTGCAAGGGTTGAAAGGATGAAAGCATTGAAGATGAAAACGGAAAAGGCATCATCATTATCATGCAGTAATTTCATTGCAATGATCATCACCATCCTCTTTTGCTTCATTTTGATCTTTCAAGGTAATTTGTTCTTTCAGAACTTTTTCTAATCATATCCACCTTGATATTATGATTCATATGTACAATCTGGTTGGTCGCTATGATGATTTAATTGTGATGTAGGCCATGACCTTATGGTTGTAAATTTTACGTCAAAAGTTCCTGTGCTTCATTTTCTTGCACGCATTTGTCTGCATTGTCTTATTTTTTTGTTATGATTCCTAATTGAGGCCATCTTAATTGAAACAACGCTTCCCAACATTGTCCATAATCTTAATCCAGAATTGAGGCTCATTATTCCACCCATTTCATCATTGATTTTCCAGTTCACTACTGAAGAACTTAGGATTCTTCTTGGGTTTTTTAGACTAGGTTTTCTAAATTCAGCAATAGATTGGATAATGCAGATCTTTTACTCTCAGGCATTTTTTTCCTTTTCTCCTCAAACCCATTGGATCTCTTCACATACTGTTGTGTTGCATGTCACCATTCCCTTTCAACAAGCGCCCAAAGCCAAGAAGGCGAGAGGGTACACTAAAAATAACAACCACGTCTTGCTTAAAACTTAACCACTCCACAAAGTTCATCAAAGTTGGGTTTGAAGCTTTGTTGATTTTTGACCAAAATGTTGACGAGGCAACTAAATTTCACTTTCCTCGGTGCTTGGCTATTCAATATCTCATATTTGGTTGCTTATTGATAACTCAGATGGGAGTTTGCTAGTCTATTTGCTTGCTTATCTATCAAAAAAAGTGATATAAAACAAATAGAAGCTATCAGCATATTTGTTCTAAAGATACACAGAAGAAGCTGTCAGAATAGTCTATTAAAAAGTGCAATATGAAGTATTTATGTGAAATCAAAAGGGGCTTCCAAAAATATACCCTTTATGATATAACCCTATTGATTTTTCTTTGTGAGTATGTAGGTTTTGCTACTAATATTTAATAAACCTGTAAAATTTATGAATGTGTGCATTAAGTCTCGATGATCCACCTTCCCGCATTCTTGTGTGTGATTCACTAAATCATCAAAAAAATCTTCTCGAGTATGAAACTGTATAGGAAGTCTATAAGTTGCTGCCCAGTATTCTTTTTGTGTATTTTCATGCCTGCTTTTACTTTCATGTCAGCACTACAGCTGCTGTTACTCTATTTTCAGAATGGATAACACTTTGCCTTATAATAGGATGAGCAAGGACTTGTTTGGCAACTGTTTTTAAAAACGGTTTTCTGTTTTTTGAACAGAAAATAACTTCCTTACTTCAAAAACCCTTCTTTTTTTTTATACTAAAACTAGCTTTTGAGAATTTGGTTTGAAAACAGGACGATTCTTGTAAGGGGGTGTTTGGTACGTCGGAATAGGGAATGGAAATAATATTTTGTTTCCTTTCCTATTTCTTAGCGGAATGGAATGAATTTGATGATTCCATTTCTAGCATTTGGATGAACTTAGGAATGCAAGATTGGAATGATTATTTGTTTCCATTCCAATGTTTGATAATAATAGGAATGGAAATGAAAAAGAAATAAATTTACAATAATATCCTTACATATAATTTAAAATATTTTTTATTTTTACTTTTATTTTTAAAAATAAAATTTGAGAGATTTTTTGTTATTAAATAATAAGACTAAAAATATATATATACTCAATAAATAAAAAATTAACCATAAAAATCGTATAACCCTAATGCACAAATATTCAATTATTATTTTTATTAAAAGTTTGAATAATTTGTCATGCTTAAGTAGTTATAAAATTATATTTTTCAAAAAAAATTATTTATTATTATATTTAAATTCTCAAAGCTAGCAAATATTTTTCCTATTTTCAAAAGAGGAAATAAAAGAATTCAAATTTATTCTAATTTTCAACAAGTATCATATCCGATAAAATCCATAACCTTAAAAAATTTTAAATATTCCTTTTTTTTTTATCACAATTTTAAATAATTTGTCATGCAAAAAAAGCTATAGAATTATATTTTACTAAGAAAAAAAAAGAGAAAAAAAAAAAAGATAAGAAGTGGATGATGAATGGATCTCTACCTTTACAAAGAAGATAAACATCGGGTTTGAAAAACAAGATAAGAGGGTAAAATAATAATTTAGGTTATTTTATATTATCAAATAGGTTTAATGAATCAGAATACCACCTACTTTTAATGAATGCAAATCCGACTCATAAGTTGGATTTGATTTCTGCCGGAATAATTTTTTATTTCATTTCCGCCTTCCTAACATTTATCCAAACATAGGAATAAGGGAGAAAAGGAATGAGATGTCTATTCCCACTCCCTATTCCCGTGTACCAAACACCCTCTAAGAGTTTTAGGTTTCTCACTGGTTTTTTTAGGTTGTTCTGAGAACAAATTTCACTAGTTCGTTCATATTGTCTTGCTTTAAACACAGAATAAAGCTGTTTTCTATAATTGAGTTCTCGAACAAAATTTTGTTCCTGAAAACATAGGACTCTCTTCCAAAACTTTACCAAAAGTCCTTAAGCCTCTCTTCCCTCTTTCAGTGAGTACCTTTTGTTGTAATAAATGCATATATTCTATAATCTACTCTCTCTGATAAGATATGTTCACTACAGGAATCTGCTCTAGGAGCAGCAGTTCAAATATGAGCTTCCATGGATCTCCAGAGACTGCAGGAGATGGTGGTATGATTAGCATCGAGCATTCCATGAACCCACCTGCAACTGAAACCAATGGACCTGGTTCTGGCTTTCCAAGGTATATCACTCTCCTTAGCTTCAAAGTTTATTTTTCTTTAATGTTTATCCACCATCAATGGTAAAAATATCTTGTGAAAAATCAATCTGTTTTTTGCAGTTACGCAGAATCTGCTTCTCTTCAACAAGCAGCACTGCAGGATGGGAGAAAGGAATTTCGAGGAAAATGAAAATTTTCAGCTGGGGTTTTCTAGGAAGAGTTCTCAGAAGTCTGCAGATGTATAGAGCTTTGATGTTTTTGCCATGTTCTAGGCTGTACAGAACTGTTGGAGGAATTCGAATTTTTGTAATTTTGTAGAGACATGCCCCTGTTCTTACATTGAAGCTAACACACTGCAGAAATTTGTTGTTTTTACACATTTTGACAAAGTTCAGAACCTTGCCCATGCTGATTTCTTGCTTGGCTTTCCCAGATAGTAGTACACAAATGGAGAGTTCTGTGGTCCTAAGATCAAATCTTCTTGTCCAAGATCACAAAATGTTGGTGATCTCCTCTATCTAATGAATGGGGGTGTACTTTGAAATTGTCTACTCTGCACCCACCTCTATCTTTCAATATGAATCACTAGGTCCATTGATACAACAGAAACATTTGGCAAAATGTTGCCCATGACCCAATAGATAAGCACATTTCATTCTCCATTTTAGGGATTGGTTACGTAAACATCTGCAAAAGTAATCTGCTACTGCTAAAGAGACAAGATAGGCTACAGGATGGCAGGAATGCAGAACTGAAATTGAACCAGTGAACCAACCTTTATGTTCAAGGTAAATTTGAGACAAATAGGCAGCAAATCCTTGGATCTAAATTATAAGACCCCAGAATGAGGATACATGAAGAGCCTACAAACATAAGAACCCAAAACAGTAATCTCCAGAACGGTTTCATGTAAAAATGTTCAGCAATCAATTTTGCAGCAGCCAAAGTGATACTAAAAGGTCTTGAGTGCTGATACTAAGAAGATTGAGATTTGATGGGCTCTGCCCGAGGCCTCCATAGTCCCAGCCTGTACTTGTGGGTGTGTCTCAAGATCAGCTTCCTCTGCATTACCACAAAACGCATCATTAGAATTGATTTAATAAAGAGCAAGAAACTTCACATTTTCTAATTAATTCATTGGCATCAACAAATTAAGCCACAAACCACAAAAGATTTCGTGTAAAGGCATTATCAGTGGCAGGGGAGGTTGTTTCTTTGGAAAATTTGGCAGGGCAACAGTAATTTAAGGCAATAGCACCATAGTTACTATACATGGGCTTTTTTCAGTTCCAGACATGTCCGGTGAAAAATCCACCCATGTTTTTAACAAATGTTTTTCTTTAGAATGGAAATTATTTTATGAAACTGAGTGTTAGCTGTGATAAGGGAAATGCAAATTCCACTAGTTTACAAAAGTAATCAGAAGAGACCTGATTTTCTGTCAGGACATAGCTTCCATTCAGGCATATCCCATAGTTATGTGGAGAAGCACACAATTATTTTACTGATTAAGTATGATCTTTTTTTGGAGAATGAGGAATCTAATATTGCAGCTAATAAATTTGCTTAAGTTTATTGCTTATGTGTGTGACCATGGGAGTTTCTAGACAATGCCATTGTTCATGATGGGCACGATGGGCAACATGAATCATGCAACACCAAACTAGTCTCTTACATATCTGAGAGATTTAGGCTTGTTTGATGTTCTCAAAAACAGTTCTTGATTGTTATCAAAAACAGAATTTTGTTTGAGAATTCAAATATAAAAAATAGTTTTCTCAACTTATTCTCCATGAAAGTACCATGTACTCGTGTACATTGCAAAAATTCTCAAATTATTCTCCACATTTTTAATTGTTTTTTACGATACTTTACAAAAAACACCTTAAAACATATCAAAATTGCTCTAAAACACAACTTGTTTTCAGAACAAATTCTCAAAAACCTGTTTTTCAGTAAAAAAAAAATTATCAAACATGTTTTGTAATTAGAAATTGTTTAAAAGAACAAAAAACTGTTTTCAATAACAGTTCTCAAACAGATCCTTAACTTTCAAGTGTCCTGTTCTATCCCCACTTGGACACCCTGTCTCATTGTGTAGAACTTCCAAACATTCAGGCAAATAGGGTGTTGATGTCCAAAATAAAGAGACTATGCCCTACTCTAAACAAGGGGGGGAAAAAGGGTTGTCCTTGTGACCCATGTGTTAGGTTCCCGATTAAGCTATCTCAGTCATGAAGAATAGCATAGTAAATTGTAGATGGAATGAGGCAAAGAAATTGTTTTGTCATTTTCTGAATATCTGTAAGTGTATCACTAAGGATAGATGTGATTCTGGTTGAAAGGGACGAAGAATGAGATTTTCACTGTAAAGTCTCTTTATAATTCTCTTGATCATTGCTGTGCAGTCCCGTTTCCGTGGAGAATTATTTGGAGCCTGGATGTTCCTACAAAGCTGGGCTTTTTTGCTTGGGAAGCTTCATGGGGGAGGGTTCTTACTCAAGATCAACTCAAGAGGAGGGGCTGGATTTTAGCTAACAGATGTTCCTTGTGTTGTGCTGAAGAGGAGACGATAAATCACATTCTTGTTCATTGTTCCAAGGCGAAGGTTTTGTGGGATCTCGTGTTTTCTTTGTTTGGTGTTAATTGGGTTCTTCCGTCTACGGTTAGAGACACTCCTTTAGGTCGGTGTGTTTCCTTTAAGGACAAGAAGCATAGAAAGGTTTGGCGGGCAGCTCCTCTTTGCTTATTTTGGACGGTTTGGAAGGAAAGAAACAAGATAGTTTTTGATAATGAGGTCTTGTCGATTCAAAGAATGAAAAATTCCTTTGTTTGTAACCTCTCTTCCTGGGCTAAGTCTTCTATAGTTGTAGGTCCCTTATCTTTGATTAACTTTGTGGACTGGTTGGGTTCTTGTTGAGGGTTGGTGAGTGCTCGTCATTGTGTTTTCTTGTTTTTAGGTGACTCTTGTATACTCCCTGTATGCTTCGGGTCGCCTTTCAAGCACCCTTTATCTAATATATTTTTGTGGGTTTATCTATCAAAAAAAAAAAGTTTCAGGAATGGAAAAATGGGATTTTTTTTTTTATTTTTTTTTTTTTAACTCAACTTGTACAAAAACTTTCAGCACTTGAAAAAAGCCTTTTGTTTATAAATAAATAAGATTATATACAAACAAACACCTAAAGGGGGCACATCCCATGTTGAAGGGATGCATACAAGGATCTCTCAAAAATAAAAGAGG